>NC_053028.1:471410640-471566523 GCF_003073215.2 Triticum urartu
CTGTGCGCAAGTTCAAGTGGAGCATCACGAAGAGATCAAGTGCTTGATGCTTCCCATCCATTGTGGTGTCAATGGACTTGTGAAGATGTGCCGAAGAGTGGCTCACCCATAGTGGAGTATGGTGGAGAAATCATCTAGTCTTCATCGACCCAACGCAATCAGGAAAGGTGGTCCAACTTGAGGGAGTCAAGATCATCATCATCTAGCTCACGTGGACTTCATGCAAGGCAAAGGTTTGCCCTTGATAGGTTTTATATTTTACCGGTCTTATGGTAATAGTTTGGAGACCGGGTTACAGGATCGATAGTCGTACTATCAAGGGGGGCTCTCAAGTGAGTAGCATGATTGTATCGTTTGTCAAGAGCTCAAACCATTGCATCCTTGCATCATCTTTCTTGATTCTTATTTGTATTTTATTTTGAGGTTTTAGAGCTTGTGGTTATCTTTGTGACAAGCTCTAGTACATCGAAAACAGATTTCATATGCTTCTTCTATCGCGTTTTCGGTGTTGAAGGTTTTACCGGTCTTTTTCGAGGAAGGGTTCTCAGAATTTTCTCTTGGGCCTTTTCTAATTTCCTTCTTATTGTTATTTCTTTCAAGATTGTGTTAGCCCTTGTCTCTAGCTTTCCAACAAACTTGGTTTCATTGAATTCGGAGTCCGTTTGCAGAAGTTGTGGCAGTTTTGGTGTTCTGAAAAGGCTGCAGCGGTACTACCGTAGACAGGAGCGGATGTAATTTTTTACTACTGCGGCTACTACAGCGGTAGTACCGCTCCGGACCAAAAACTCATCACAAGTCCAGCGGTGGTAGGCACGGATGTATTTTTTTAGTACCGCTCGCAAGCAGTAGTACCGCTACCCTTTGAGGTGGTACTGCTACCCCTTGCGGTAGTACCGTGAGGTCGAGCGGTAGTACCGCTTTGTGCGGGTTGTGAGCAGAACGGTAGGATTTTCCCCCACCTATAAAAGGGGGTCTTCTTCCCCAATGAACTTTATCCTTTGAGCTCGTATTCTTCCCCCATTGTTGACCTTCTTCGAGCTTGCTAACTCTCAATCCCTCCATGGATTCTTGCTAGTTTTTGAGGGAAAAGAGAGATGAGATCTAGATCCACATTTCCACCAATCACTTTCTCCTCTATGTGAGGGAAACCCCTTGGATCTATATCTTGGAGTTCTTGGTGTTCTCCTTCTTGTTCTTCCTCTCATTTTCCTCCCTAGCATTAGTTGCTTCAGTGAGATTTGAGAGAGGACTTGGGCACTCCATGTGCCCCTGCCATTGCATTTGGTGCATCGGTTTGAGTTCTCCATGGTGATATGTGGAAGTTACAAGTTCAGAAGCTTATTACTCTTGGGTGCTTGTTACCCTTGAGCTTGTTCCTCTTGGGTGCTTGGGCGCCCTAGACGGTTGGTGGTGTTCGGAGCTCAATCATTATGGTGTAAAGCTCCGGGTAAGCGTCAGGGTCTCCAATTAGGTTGTGGAAATCGCCCTGAGCAATTTGATGGGTACCAGTGATCGCCCCCAAGGGCTGCCAAAGTGTACGGGTTCGATGACCGCCCCCAAGGGTTGCCATTTGTACGGGTTCGGTGACCTCCCTCAAGGGTCCCTTAGTGGAATCACGACATCTTGCATTGTGCGAGGGCGTGAGGAGATTATGGTGGCCCTAGTGGCTTCTTGGGGAGCATTATGCCTCCACACCGCTCCAAATGGATATTAGCATTCGCAAGGGTGTGAACTTCGGGATACATCGTCGTCTCCGCGTGCCTCGGTTATGTCTTACCCGAGCCCTTTACTTATGCACTTTACTTTGTGATAGCCATAGTGTTTCATGTTATATATATTGCTATCACATAGTTGTTTGTATTACTTAGCATAAGTTGTTGGTGCACATAGGTGAGCCTAGTTGTTTTAGGTTTTGTGCTTGACAAATTAAACGCTAGTTTTATTCCGCATTTGTTCAAGCCTAAACCGTAATTATTTTAAAGCGCCTATTCACCCCCCTCTAGGCGACATCCACGATCTTTCAGATACCCATCTTGCAAACAGTGTCCTGATAAAGCAAATTAAGGATGCTACTGTCGTCCATGAGGACACGCATGAGGTGGAATCCGTCGATAATTGGGTCGAGGACCAATGCTGCCGAACCTCCATGACGGATACTGGTCGGATGGTCTCTATGATCGAAAGTGATCGGACAGGCTGACCATGAGTTAAAATTTTGGGCGACTGGCTCTATGGCATAGACGTCCCTAAGAGCGCGCTTGCGCTCCCTTTTGGGGATATGTGTAACATATATCATAATCACTGTTTTGACCTCGGGGGGAATTTCTTCTGTCCCCCTGTGTTTGGTGGGTGAGGCTCTTCACCATCTTCGTCGCTAGGTGGCCCTCTCCCCTTATGCCCGGTGTTTAGCTTACCGGCCTGTTTGAAGACCCAGCAATCCCTGTTGGTATGATTGGTAGGCTTGTCGGGGGTGCCATGAATTTGGCAGGGCCGATCTAGTATTTGGTCCAAACTAGATGGACCATCTTTATTTCCTTTGAATGGTTTCTTCCACTGACCCGATTTGGAGCCACTAAATCCGGCGTTGACCGCCATGTCTTCGGTATTGTCATTGTTGCTTCGACGCTTGTGTTTGTTGCATCGTGGACTACCATTGCCATCTTTGGCTTCAGAGGTGCCAGGGTCGCTAGCGTTGTTGTTTCAACGAGCGAGCCAGCTATCTTCTCCCGCGCAAAAGCGGGTGATAAGTGCAGTGAGGGCTGCCATGGACTTCGGCTTTTCTTGGCCGAGGTGTCGGGCGAGCCATTCGTCGTGGATGTTGTGTTTCAAAGCCGCTAGGGCTTCGGCGTCCAGACAGTCGACAATTTGGTTCTTTTTAATTAGGAACCTGGTCCAGAATTTTCTGGCTGACTCTCCGGGCTGTTGGACTATGTGACTGAGGTCATCGGCGTCCGGAGGCCGGACATAAGTGCCTTGGAAGTTGTCTCTAAAAGCAACTTCCAAGTCTTCCCAGCTACCAATGGAGTTTTCTGGGAGGCTGTTTAACCAGTGCCGTGTTGGTCCCTTAAGTTTTAGGGGGAGGTATTTGATGGTGTGTAGATCATCACTGCGAGCCATGTGAATATGGAGAAGCAAATCTTCAATCCATACTACGGGATCTGTCGTACCATCGTATGATTTAATGTTCACGGATTTAAACCCTTCTGGGAACTGGTGCTCCATTACCTCATCGGTGAAGCATAAGGGGTGTGCGGCACCTCTGTATCGGGTGACGTCACCACACAGTTCAGATGAAGTCCGTATGCGGTTTTCGGGGTGGGTGAGGTTATGCCTGTCGTGCCAGGCCTGATGGCCGTCCTCTCGCGTTGGGGCACGCCCCCTTGATCCATAGATTGATCTGGCTTGGCCTGCTCTATTGTCCAGGTCCTGCCGTAAGTCGTAGGTTTATCCTGGTGCCATTGTCTCTCTACCTCTACGGTGAGCTGGCGCAGGTTGGTATTCGGCGTAAGTGGCCGCTTTATCTCGCCCACGCGGTGGCCGGTCTGGTTCATCAGCACGGTCGTATCTGGACGGTATGGGCTCGACGGCCTCGTCATCGAATTGTGGAAGTAGCCGACGCTTCGGATAACTCTTTGTTGGGCGTTTAAGGCCATACTCTTCGGTAGCCAGGACTTGGGTCCATCTGTCATTGAGTGTATCTTGTTCGGCTTGTAGCTGTTGTTGCTTCTTTTTTAGGCTTCTCGCAGTAGCGATCAGCTGGCGCTTGAAGCACTCCTGCTCAAGTGGTTCCTATGGAACGATGAAATCTTCATCGCCGAGGCTCACCTCATCCTCGGAGAGTGGTAGATAGTTACTATCTTCCGAGTCCTCGTTCCTGACCGGATCATCGAGGTTAACTTGCCCATCCTCCCAATCATCCTGTTTGGATTTTGGCTCGACAGGGGCTTCGGGGTCTTCGGCGTTCTCCGGAGTGTTATGTTCTTCGGTGCCGGTATTGATGTCTTTTTCACGATGCTGTTTTGAGCGGCGCCGTTGATGTCGACGCTTTGTTGGTGCCTCAGTAGGCTTGTCCTTGTCGGTGTCAAAACCAGCGGATCTCGCGTAGGGGGTCCCGAACTGTGCGTCTAAGGCTGATGGTAACATGAGGTGGGGGACACAATGTTTACCCAGGTTCGGGCCCTCTCGATGGAGGTAATACCCTACTTCCTGCTTGATGATATGAGTATTGCAAGAGTTGATCTACCACGAGATCGTAGAGGCTAAACCCTAGAAGCTAGCCTATGATTATGATTGTTGTTGCCCTACGAACTAAACCCTCCGGTTTACATAGACACCGGTGGGGGCTAGGGTTACACAGAGTCGGTTACAGAGAAGGAGATCTACATATCTGAATCGCCAAGCTTGCCTTCCACGCAAAGGAGAGTCCCACCTGGACACGGGACGAAGCCTTCAATCTTGTATCTTCATAGCTCAACAGTCCGGCCAAAGTATATAGTCAGGCTATCCGAGGACCCCCTAATCCAGGACTCCCTCGGTAGCCCCTGAACCAGGCTTCAATGATGATGAGTCCGGCGCGCAGATTGTCTTCGGCATTGCAAGGCGTGTTCCTTCTCCGAAAAGTCCATAGAAGATTTTGAACACAAGGATTGTGTCCGACTCTATAAAACAAATTCCACATACAACCATAGAGAGTATAATATTCCACAAATCTAATCCACTGACAACTTTTCATAACGTGATATCCTGTCGTGGTCCGGTCATTATGAACCATTTTCCCAACCTGCCATTACACGTGTTGCGAGGCGGTTTTATTGGCATGTCTTGTCGAAGCAGAGATCGTGTTCCCCTTATCACGAGATTCTCATCAATACGGGTGTGGGTAACCCAATTGTGCCTGTTAGTATGACTCCTCGATTTTAGGCAAGTTCCAAACGGCCACGCGGAGGACGCTTGATGTTCACTCTCTTTATAAAGGGGCCAAGGCATGTCCTTTTCTTCTCGCGCTCGATCCTTCCCTTCCCCCACCTCGAGTTCCTACACCCAAGGCTCAGGCTAAGCGTTTCGGACCTTCAACCATGTCCGGATCCAACCTTCAAGGTCGGTGGATGGCCTCCTCTGTCACAGAGGAGGACATCAAGAAGCTAAGGGAAGCCAGGTATCTGATCACCGAAATCTCGCATAGGCTGCCTGCTCAAGGGCAAGTCATCCCCACTCCCAAACCCAACGAGAGTGTCGTATTTGTTTCCCACTTCCTCCGAGGGCTAGGCTTTAGTCTTGATCCCTTTGTTAGAGGGCTTATGTTCTATTACGGGCTCGATTTCCACGTTCTAGCTCCAGATTCCATCCTTCACATCTCGTCGTTTATCGTCGTGTGGGAGGCCTTCCTCCGGATCACCCCACACTTTGGCTTATGGCTCAAGACCTTCAATGTGAAGCCGTGGAGGTGCCATAATAAGCAAAGGCGCCGATGCTCTATGGCCAAAGGGTTCCTTCCCGGAGGTGTCCAACTTATGGCAGTGGGAGTGGTTTTACATCACAGCTCCCTGAGGTAAAATGTGGGCAGCTGCCCCCGCCTTCCGCTCGTGTCCCCCGCCGCAACTGGCATCATGGGTAAACAAGGGGCTGGACTGGGGGCCAGTCAATGACGTGCCGACATTGCAAAGTCGCATCCGAGATCTCCTCAAGAGGGATGTCAGTCTTGTCAAGGTAATTCAAGTTATGCTAGTTCGTCGGGTCCTGCCATGCCAACGTCGATCTCTCCGTATGTGGGAGTTCAACCCGGAAGGACCGCGAACTATTCAGCAATTCTTCGGCGTGACGCTCGAAGAGATGTATGGATTGTTCTTCGGATCACGAATAAAGTGTCCGGACACCACCGAGGATGCGGGTCTCAACTGCAACCGTTTAGATACCCACATAAGTAATCCTACGGCCGAACATGCTGTCTTTTTATTTGTCATAACATCATTCTGAAAAAATCGCTCTCGGCTAGGACTGGATAAGAAAGGCGGAGAGGATCAGGTGTTCGGCCCCCCTTCCCGAAGGCTCACCAGATCCTGTACTAGCCAGGATGCTTGAGCACGCACCTTATCAAGTGCCATCTGGGGAAGATAAAGGGAGGAATAAAGAAGCCGAAAGCGGGCTTCACACATTACTCATCCAAACCGGGGGAATTAGTGTCTCCGAAAAGGAGGATAATCAGGGAGAAGAATCTAGAATCCCCTCTCCCCAAGGAAGGAAAAGGACCGCCTCTAAAGACTTGGAAACAAAGGTTTCCAAACAAGGGAAGAAACCTGCGCCAGGGGACCCTGCCCCAGAGGGCATCCTTACTGCACAGCGCACGCAAGGGGGCTAGCCCTCCACCGAGCTGTAAGTGATCAAGAGTACTTTTGGAAAATATATCCTGCTTTATCTCCGAGGACAATAACCGAGACATATATCTTGCAGTCCGGCTCGTAGACCTTCTCGACAGAGTTCGTCTTCGGGGGATCTTCTTCGGGAGATGATGGAGAGCGAAACGCCTCCCCCTGTCTCCCTGCCTCCTGGGGCGGACGACCCTGAGGTGTCATCACGGAGGATTTCTCCTGATCCGCCAAGGCCAGAAGGTAACCCTTCGGCCACCCGAAGTTCGGAGTATTCGACTCCTAAGGAGAGCAACAGAAAGAGTCTGGGATTGTCCGGTGCACAACCGGACGCACTGATGGGTCTTTTGGAGCAAGCGGCTATCTCAGAGGCGCATCATACTTTAATGGGTATGGTGGTTGAGAGGATTTCATCCGCCAAAAGTGGGTTGCATGAGGCTTTTATGAGCCTGCTGAGAGGCTTTGAGGTACGCAAAGTAATATATAAATTTTTTGATGGTACCGCACATGCTAGGTGTGCTCTATATAGATAGTAGCCCCTGAGACTCTGGTTGCTATCCAGAGGCGGAAAACAGAGGATCATAGTCCCAGGTATGATCGTGCTGCTTTCATGTGCAGGCGGCTGAGGGTCCGGTGGCTGGCCGGACTGCTGAGTTTGCGGGACTGAGGCGACAACTTGACGCGGCAGATGTCGACATTGCGCTTGTGAACAAGCGGCTTGACGAGGCACAGGATATGTATTTTCGGGTGATCAACCAATATTAAGAGGACCATGATGCTAGTATCTATAATATGATGTGACTATAGATGGAGCTGCCACCGTGGAGACCCTTCGGGCGGAACTTGCCCGAGCCAAGGAACAAGCCAAGAGAAGTGATGTGGCCGCCTTTAGACTTAAGAGCCGAACAGGCTGCTCCTCGCCAGAGCGAAGATAAAATAGCCAAGATGGCTGTTGAGCTGAAAGATGCCGCCGGCCGATATGAGCTTCTTAAAAAGGAAAGCCAAGCGAAAGCGGCTGACCTGATGAAAGCCGTGGAAGCAGCCGAGGAAACCCGCTCTAAAATCAGAGCGGCGAAGGAGGAGCTCCATCAAGCCGGAGATATCACGGCTGGGAAGCCCTTTTTGTTGCGGACAAAGTTCAGAGATCCGAAGCATGCCCCTCTGGATCAATTATGGAGTGCTGCAGACGTGTACTTGGACTTGGCAATGAGTGCTGCTGATGCGACTGAGTTTTTCAAAGATCGGAAAGATCATGAAGTGGAGAGATTGTTCTGGTTGCAGTTCAGTGCTTCAACACGTCCGCTGTTGTTAAATGAACAAATGGCCGAGTGGGCTGAGCTCCATAGGTTGTCCGGACTTGCCATGAGGTCTGTCGTGGATCATCTTTGGCCGAAGGGACCAAGGCCGAATAGTTATTTTGGTTTAGTGCAACGATTCCTTGGTGCTGTAAAGAGGTCGGCGTGCATAGGGTGCGCGGATGGCTCTTGCCCGTGTTAAGACATGCTGGGCAGAGATGGAGGCCACTGCTATTGCAACCCGGGATCCGGCCGTAGGCCAGGTCTTGGTTGAGCACTATTTGGAAGAAGTCCTAGAAGGCGCTCGTTTAATAGAAGCACAGTGCTCGAAGAGTATCATGTTCGAGTGACATGTATCCCAATTGTAAAAACAATGCTATTTGGATTATAAAGGTTGTGTTTATACTTTTGCCTGAAAGTATTATAATGCCTCATGTGCGGCCGTTTATGTATGTATATAACCTGAAAGTTTGTAGTCGTCGGCTTCATCCCCCACGCACATAATGCGGGGGTGTTCAGAAAAGCGCGTATTCACACTTGACTCAACGTCTTGGTCCATTAAGGAGGTGATAGCGTGGCGAACAAGGCAATCGGACTATATAGCTTTAACACTTTCACTTAGCCATAGGAGTTTGACGGTGGGGCTACTATATAGCCCCTGGTACTTCCGCGCTTATCCGAATATGATGCACGTACATACATGACCGGGAAACCGGTCCTTTGTTAATGCAGAGGAATCGCGAAGATTCCGCTGAGTCATCGAGTGGTTGACCAGCCTCGTGCTTTATCATGACAGTCAGTTTTCGGCTTTCTCTACTGAGGTGCTCATCCAGATGAACCAGGGCACAATCGCAGTAGTTCTCCCGGTGCCACCTTAGCCGATAGAGCGGAACGTAAGGTAGCAAAATAGGGCAAACCCAACTATTGACCGAAGACATGATTCGGAGCTGATGCATATAAGGCCAAACTCGCGACGCCGAACACTCCCTAAGGTATTCGGACTTTACAACATATAATGGGCTGAGTAATGCCCTCGATAATGAGCCCTGAATTTCCAGGTACTTGCATTATTCTGACGTGACGAAATGCCAATAACGCCAGCATCCCTTTCGGTTGTATTGAGTCTCCGGAGGGAGTGAAGCAACAAGAGACAGTAAAAAAGGTTTACACAGGGTCTTAATCTAAAAAGAAACCTTTGACCGGGGCCCTGCTGCACATATGCGCCTGTGTCTCCGTTGTGCCGTATCCTGGAAGGGTGTAGCACGATGATCATCTGTAAAAGAGAAAAACGCAGGTGAAAGTCTTCGTGCGAAAAATTGGTTATTCTTAATGAACCATTAAAATGCACTCTAAATAGGGTCAATCCGAACTGTAGCTCTTTTTACATTCGGGAAGCCCCTTAGCACCACCTATGGGGGTATATCCATCGCCCCAATCTCAGGTTTATCTGAGCTGTTACAACAAGTGGTGTGCCGGACTCATCTAACCATGTTCGCGGTCTTGACGACCGATCATTTATTCTGGTTGGAGAGGCCGTTCAGTGATTGGCTACTAGAGCCGCCACGTATTCCTCCGTACGTGAGGAATGCTCTGTGTTTCCGCTAACTATGATGATGCCACATGGACCGGGCATCTTAAGCTTAAGATAAGCGTAATGCGGTACTGCATTAAAACGAGTGAAGGCCGTTCTTCCGAGTAGTGCGTGATGGCCGCTTCAGAATGGAGCGATGTCGAAGGTTAATTCTTCGTTTCGGAAGTTGTTGGGAAAACCGAATACAACCTCTAGTACTAGAGAGCCCGTGCAGCGGGCCTCTGGGCCTGGTATTACTCCTTTAAAGGTAGTATTGCTTTGGTTGATTCTTGTCGGGTCTATCCCCATTTTGCGGACGGTGTCCTAATATATCAGATTAATACTACTGCCGCTGTCCATAAGGACTCGGGTGAAATGGTATCCGTCAATTATTGGGTCTAGCACCAAGGCAGCCGATCCTCCGTGCCGGATACTAGTCGGGTGATCCCTGCGATCAAAAGTGATCGGGCAGGCCGACCAAGGGTTGAACTTGGGGGTGACGAGCTCCACGGTGTATACGTCTCGGGGTGCGCGCTGGCGCCTCCTCTTCGGTATGTGAGTTGCATAAATCATGTTCAGTGTTTTGACCTCTGGTGGGAATTTTTCTGTCCCCCGATGTTCGGCTGGCGAGGCTCATCCTCGTCTTTGCTTGGTGTCTCCCTCCCCTTGTGTTCGGTGTTTAGCTTGTCGGCCTGCTTGAAGACCCAGAATTCTCTGTTGGTGTGATTTGCAGGTTTGTCGGAGGTGCCATGAATCTGACATAATCTGTCTAGAATCTTGTTTAGGCTGGACGGTCCATCTCTGCTGCCTTTAAATGGCTTTTTCCGTTGACCAGGTCGAGAGCCCCTGAATCCGGCATTTTCCGCCGTGTTGTCAGGGTTGTCTTTGTTGTTTCGACGCTTGCTCTTATTGCGTTGCGGTTTCCCATTGCCATCCCTAACTTCGGATGTGCCTGGGTTGCTGGTGCCGCTACGGGCCAGCCAACTGTCTTCGCCCGCGCAAAAGCGGGTCATAAGGCTTGTTAGGGCTATCATTGTCCTTGGTTTTTCCTGGCCGAGGTGTCTGGCGAGCCATTCGTCCCGGACACTGTGCTTGAAAGCCGCTAAGGCTTCGGCATCCGGGCAGTCGACGATTTGATTCTTCTTTGTGAGAAATTTGTTCCAAAGCTTTCTGGCTGACTCTCCGGGTTGTTGAATTATGTGACTTAAATCGTCTGCGTCCGGAGGTCGGACGTAGGTCCCTTGAAAATTGGCCCTAAAAGCATCCTCAAGATCTTCCCAGCTTCCAATTGAGTTTTCAGGGAGGCTTTTCAGCCAGCGCCGAGATGGTCCTTTCAACTTGAGGGGCGGGTATTTGATGGCGTGGAGATAATCTCCGCGAGCCATGTGGATGTGAAGGACAAAGTCCTCAATCCAGACCCTAGAGTCTGTCGTTCCGTCATATGCCTCTATGTTCACGGGTTTCAATCCCTCTGGAAATTCATGATCCAGCACCTCATCGGTGAAGCATAGGGGGTGCACGGCACCCCTGTATTTGGATGTGTCATGGCATTCTTCTGACGATTGTAGCATTTGGTTTTCATTCCGAGCTATTATTCGGTCACTATAGTCGTTTGGGCGGCCATGATTCTGTGCCGGAGCCCGCTTCTTAGATCCGTAGATGGACCTGGCCATGCCGGCTTTTTGTGCAGGTCTTCATGTAAATCGTGTGCTGACTTGTGTGCGACTTCGTTAGCCGCCCTGTCGCGGCCACGGGGTGGTCGATCCGGCTGATCGGCCGTTTTATTTTTCGGCTGAATGAGATCTAAAGCCTCGCCGTCGAATTTAGGCAGTAGCTTGCGCTTTGGATAGCTCTTTGTGTGGCGGCTGTCGTCGTACTTTTCTTCAGTGTCAAGCACTTTGTTCCATCTGCTGTTGAGCGTATTCTGCGCGGCCTTAAGCCTTTGCTTTTGCTTCTTCAGGCTCCTCGCGGTGGCAATAAGCCTTCTATGGAGGTTCTCTTGTTCCAAGTGCCTTTCCGGGATGATGTGTGCATCGTCGTCCGGACTGTTCTCCTCTCCGGAGACAGGTTAATGAGCTTTACCCTCGGCGTCGCCGTGATCGGACAGCGGCTCCGTACTATGTTCGCCGTCCGCTGGCTCATCCTTCTCTATCGCTGGGTCCATATGGTCGTTGTTTCCTTTGGAGTCGACCGGGGTATTATTCTTTCTTGCGCTGTTATTGCTATTTTTGCTGAGGCGGGATTTGGAGCGGCGCCTACGTCGTCGCTTTGGTTTCTTCTCAAGGGGACTATCCTTCGCTGCATCCTTCCATTCCTCGTCGTTGTTTTCTTTGGGTGTATCCACCATGTATATATCGTGTGATGAAGTGGTTGTCCAGCGCCCTATGGGCGGTGGTTCCTGTTCCTCTCCTGCATCGTCGTCCATACCGTTGATGTCTTCGGAGTCAAAATCAAGCATGTCGGTTAAGTCGTCGACAGTGGCTATTAAGTGGGTGGTGGGTGGGGAACGAATTCCTTCGTCGTCCGCTTCCCAGTCGAGCCGGACATAGTTCGGACGAGGGTCTCCTGACAAGGAGAGAGACCTCAATGAATCTAGCACATCGCCCAAGGGCTAGTGCTGAAAAATATCCATGGAGGTAAACTCCATGATCGGTGCCCAATCAGATCGGATAGGCATGGACGCAGGCGGTTCAGAGCCTATGGCCGGGGATGAATCCAAGGGTTCGGTAACACATGTCTCATAGGAGGTGAAGTTAGTATTCGGCTCTATCGCCACTGAGTGTGCGGCCTCCGTGGCGAGGTCCATCCACCCGTCCTCGGATGGCACGATCTGCTCTGGATTGAGGGCCAGAGTAACCACAGGTGCGATCTCCCGAACACCGTCCCATGGCAGAGCTAAGTCATGCTCGTCGTAATTGTGCGGCGCGCCTAACACGAGCTCGAATCCGTCGAAGATCAAGTCTCTGCGGATATCGGCAGTGTAGTTCAAGCTTCCAAATCTGGCCTGATGGCCAGGGGCGTAGCTATCAATCTGCTCTAGATGGCCAAGCGAGTTGGCCCGCAGTATGAAGCCGCCGAATACGAAGATCTGTCCGGGGAGAAAAACCTCACCCTGGATCGCATCGTTACCGATGATCGAAGGAGCCATCAAGCCTTTATCGTGAAGGCACAGTGGAACTCTCAATGAAAGCACCAATGTCGATGTCAAAACCGGCAGATCTCGGGTAGGGGGTCCCGAACTGTGCGTCTAAGGCTGATGGTAACAGGAGGCGGGGGACACAATGTTTACCCAGGTTCGGGCCCTCTCGATGGAGGTAATACCCTACTTCCTGCTTGATTGATCTTGATGATATGAGTATTACAAGAGTTGATCTACCACAAGATCGTAGAGGCTAAACCCTAGAAGCTAGCCTATGATTATGATTGTTGTTGCCCCACGGTCTAAACCCTCCGGTTTATATAGACACCGGAGGGGGCTAGGGTTACACAGAGTCGGTTACAGAGAAGGATATCGACATATCCGAAACGCCAAGCTTGCCTTCCACGCAAAGGAGAGTCCCACCTGGACACAGGACGAAGCCTTCAATCTTGTATCTTCATAGCCCAACAATCCGGCCAAAGTATATAGTCCGGCTGTCCGAGGACCCCCTAATCCAGGACTCCCTCAATCCTCAACCGGGTACTTCCTGCCTTCGTCGTCATCCTTAGGTGTGTCCACCATATACATGTCATATGTGGAGATGGCCGTCCAACGTCCGGTAATCGGCGGGTTTTGACCCTGTGTGTCTCCGGCATCGTCGTCCATACCGTCGATGTCTTCGGAGTTGTAATCCAGCATGTCGGTTAAATCCTCGATGGTGGCTATGAAGTGGGAGGTGGGTGGGGCGTGAAATTCCCTGCACTCAGCCCCTAGCCCAGACAGGGCGTAGTTTGGCAGTGATTCCATTGTAATGGCAAGGGATCGCATTAAGTCCGGAGCCTAGTTTAAGAGCAAGGGTTCGGATCTGGATTCAGGGGGCGAGTCCGGCTCTTCTGAGTTTGCCATAGATACAATTGCCTTCGGGTCTGTGGCAATGTGATTTGCAGCGGAGAGTCCGGTGGGCTCCAAACTCCCATCTTCGGATCTGGTAGCTCGCTCCAGATCTAAGGCCAGAGCGGTGTTTGGGGCCGCGAACCCTTCGAAGATCAAAAATCCTCGAATATCAGCGACATTATTCAGATTCCCAGAACTAATCGGATGATCAGGGGCATAGCTATCGATCTGTTCGAGGTGGCCAATCGAGTTGGCATGCAGAACGAAACCATCGAATACAAAGATTTGGCCGGGGAGGAAAACTTCCCAGGAAACGGCATCGTTGAAGATGATCAAACTAGCCATCGAGCCTTCTGTTGACAACAAAGTGGAACTCTCAATGAAAGCACCAATGTCGGTGTCAAAACCGGTAGATCTCGGGTAGGGGGGCCTGACCTATGCCTCTGAGGATCAAAGGTAACAGGAGGCAGGGGACACGATGTTTACCCAGGTTCGGGCCCTCTTAATGGAGGTAATACCCTACTTCCTACTTGATTGAATTTGATGAGTATGGGGGTTACAAGAGTTGATCTACCTCGAGATCGTAATGGCTAAACCCTAGATGTCTAGCCTGTATGATTATCATTGTCTCTATGGACTAAACCCTCCGGCTTATATAGACACCAGAGGGGCCTATGGTTGTACAGAGTCAGTTTACAGAGAAAGGAAACTTCATATCCGAGCGCCAGACTTGCCATCCACGCAAAAGAGAGTCCCGTCCGGACACGGGGGAAGGCCTTTAGTCTTGTATCTTCACGGCCCATTAGTCCGGACCATGTCACATAGCCCAGACGCCCAGGACCCCCTAATCCAGGACTCCCTCAGGCGTCAAGATCGACCTTGCACCTAGTTAGTGCAACATCCTCTTCTGCTATCCTCTGTTTGGCCTCATCCTGTGCCTTCTCAACATCTGACTTCTCCAGTATGAGCTTTTCCCAGCCCTTGGCCACCTGCTCCCGAAAGCTGGTCACCTCTTGGATAGCTTTGGCATACCAAATTTGTGTGTCCTCGACACGCTTCTGGAAGTCTTTCTCTGTTGCATCCATAACTGCTGCCCTAGAGTATATGCTCTCTGTTTGGCTGCGGAAAAGCGCTTGGAGTTATCGGAAGTTGCTGCTTTGATGAGTTGCTCTTCTTTGGATCCACTACTTTGGTGCCTGGTTCATCAACGATCTTCATCCCGGCAACAGGTATGATATCTTCGTCCAGAACCCCCCTTCAACTGGAGCTAATGCACACGTACAAGTTGTCTCCCACCTTGAGGTATTTGCTTGACGGAGGATCTTTGGATGTTGATGGTGTTGGAAATATGCCCTAGAGGCAATAATAAAATGGCTATTATTATATTTCCTTGTTCATGATAATTGTCTATTGTTCATGCTATAATTGTATTAACCGGAAACGATAATACATGTGTGAATACATAGATCACAACATGTCCCTCGTGAGCCTCTAGTTGACTAGCTCGTTGATCAATAGATGGTTGTGGTTTCCTAACCGTGGACATTAGATGTCGTTGATAATGGGATCACATCATTAGGAGAATGATCTGATGGACAAGACCCAATCCTAAGCATAGCACAAGATCGTGTAGTTCGTTTGCTAGAGCTTTTCTAATGTCAAGTATCATTTCCTTAGACCATGAGATTGTGCAACTCCCAGATACCGTAGGAGTGCTTTGGGTATATCAAATCTCACAATGTAACTGGGTGAATATAAAGGTGCACTACAGGTATCTCCTAAAGTGTGTGTTGGGTTGGCACGAATCGAGACTGGGATTTGTCACTCCGTATGACGGAGAGGTATCTCTGGGCCCACTCGGTAATGCATCATCATAATGAGCTCAATGTGACTAAGGAGTTACCCACGGGATCATGCATTACGGAACGAGTAAAGAGACTCTCCAGTAATGAGATTGAATGAGGTATGGGGATACCGACGATCAAATCTCGGGAAAGTAACATAATGATAGACAAAGGGAATTGTATACGGGATTGATTGAATCCCCGACATCGTGGTTCATCCGATGAGATCATATGGAACATGTGGGAGCCAATATGGTATCCAGATCCCGCTATTGGTTATTGGCCGGAGAGGTGTCTCGGTCATGTCTGCATGGTTCCCGAACCCGTAGGGTCTACACACTTAAGGTTCGGTGACGCTAGAGTTGTAATGGGAATAGTATGTGGTTGCGGAAGGTTGTTCGGAGTCCCGAATGAGATCCCGGACATGATGAGGAACTCCGGGATGGTCCTGAGGTGAAGATCAATATATTGGACGAAGGGTATTGGAGTCCGGAATTGTTCTGGGAGTACCGGGAGACGACCAGCGTGACCGAAAGGAGTTTCGAAGGCCCCGGCAAGCGTTGGAGGGCCTTATGGGCCAAGGGGATGGGGCACAGCAGCCCACTAAGGGGTTGTGCGCCCCTCCCACCCCATCTCACGTAACTTGGAGAGGCGGGGCGCCTCCACCTGGCTTGGCTTGGGGGGCAAGTCTCCCTAGGATTTCCCTAGGAAGATCCAATCTGCCTTGGCCACCGCCCCCTAGGAGAAACCCTAGGGTGCATCCTCCTCCCCCTTCCCCCTATATATAGTGAGGGAGAGAGAGGGAAGCCGCACCCCCTTCCCCTGGCGCGGCCCCTCCCTCCTCCAACACCTCCTCCTCCGTAGTGCTTGGCGAAGCCCTGCCGGAGAACCGCAAGCTCCACCACCACGCCGTCGTGCTGCCGGAGCTTTCCCTCAACTTCTCCTCTCCCCTTGCTGGATCAAGAAGGAAGAGACGTCCCCTAGCTGTATGTGTGTTGAAAGCGGAGGCACCGTCCGTTCGGCGCTTGGATCGGATCTTCCGCGATTTGAATCGCCGCGAGTACGATTCCATCAACCGCGTTCTTGTAACGCTTCCGCTTAGCGATCGTCAAGGGTATGAAGATGCACTCCCTCTCTCGTTGCTAGCATCTCCTAGATGGATCTTAGTGACATGTAGGAAAATTTTGAATTATTACTACGTTCTCAAACAGTGGCATCATGAGCTAGGTCTATGCATAGATTCTATGCACGAGTAGAACACAAAGTAGTTGTGGGCAATGATTTGGTCAATTTTCTTCCCGTTACTAGTCTTATCTTGATTCGGCGACATTGTGGGATGAAGCGGCCCGGACCGACCTTACACGTACTCTTACGTGAGAATGGTTCCACCGACAGACATGCACTTGATGCATAAGGTGGCTAGCGGGTGTCTGTCTCTCCCACTTTAGTCGGATTGGATTCGATGAAGAGGGTCCTTATGAAGGGTAAATAGCAATTGGCATATCACCGTTGTGGCTTTTCCTTAGGTAAGAAACGTTCTTGCTAGAAACCCATAGTAGCCACGTAAAACATGTAACAAAAATTAGAGGACGTCTAACTTGTTTTTGCAGGGTATGCTATGTGATGTGACATAGCCAAAAGGATGTGATGAATTATATATATATGTGATGTATGAGATTGATCATGTTCTTGTAATAGGAATCACAACTTGCATGTCGATGAGTATGACAACCGGCAGGAGCCATAGGAGTTGTCTTAATTTATTGTATGACCTGCGTATCAATGAAAAATGCCATGTAATTACTTTACTTTATTGCTAACCGTTAGCCATAGTAGTAGAAGTAATAGTTGGCGAGACAACTTCATGAAGACATGATGATGGAGATCATGGTGTCATGCCGGTGATGAAGGTGATCATGGCACGCCTCGAAGATGGAGATCAAAGGCGCAAGATGATATTGGCCATATCATGTCACTTTATGATTTGCATGTGATGTTTGTCATGTTTACATCTTATTTGCTTAGAATGACGGTAGCATAAATAAGATGATCCCTCACTAAAATTTCAAGAAATGTGTTCCCCCTAACTGTGCACCATTGCGAAGGTTCGTTGTTTTGAAGCACCACATGATGATCGGGTGTGATAGATTCTAACGTTCGCATACAATGGGTGTAAGCTAGATTTACACATGCAAAACACTTAGATTGACTTGACGAACCTAGCATGTACATACATGGCCTCGAAACACGAGAGACTGAAAGGTCGAACATGAGTCATATAGTAGATGCGATCAACATGGAGATGTTCACCGTTGATGACTAGTCTGTCTCACATGATGATCGGACACGGCCTAGTCGATTCGGATCATGTATCACTTAGATGACTAGAGGGATGTCTATATGAGTGGGAGTTCATTAAATAATTTGATTAATTGAACTCACTATCATGAACATAGTCTAAATTGTCTTTGCAAATTATGTTGTGGATTAATAGCTCACGCTTTATCTCCTTGTTTTCATGCGTTCCTAGAGAAAGATTAAGTTGAAAGATATTGTAAGCAATTGTGCGGACTAGGGCCGTAGTCTGAGGATTGTCCTCACTGCTACACAGAAGGCTTCTATCCTTGATGCACCGCTCGGTGTGCCAACCCCTCTGGCATCGTCTGTGGATGTTGTAAACATCTGGTAGACACATTCTGATGACTACCTGATAGTTTAGTGCGCCATGCTTTACGGCTTAGAGTCAGGGCTCCAAAAGCATTTTGAACGCCATGGAACATATGAGATGTTCCAAGAGCTGAAATTGGTATTTCAGGCTCATGCCCGTGTTGAGAGGTTTGAGACCTCTGACAAGATCTTTGCCTACAAGATGGGGAGAATAGCTCAGCCAGTGAGCATGTGCTCGGAATGTCTGGGTACTCCAATCACTTGAATCAAGTGGGAGTTAATCTTCCAGATAAGAGAGTGATTGACAAAAGTTCTCCAGTCACTATCACCAAGCTGCTAGAGTTTCGTGATGAACTATAACATACAAGGGAAGATGATCCCAGAGCTATTCGTCGTGCTTAAGGCCGTAAAGGTAGAAATAAAGAAGGAGCAACAAGTGTTGATGGTTAACAAGACCACTGGTTTCAAAGAAGGGCAAGGGCAAGAAGGGAAACTTCATGAATGCCAAGCCAGTTTCCGCTCTAGTGAAGAAACCCAAGAACCCAAACCCGAGACGAAGTGTTTCTATTAGGGGAATGGTCACTAGTAGCGGAACTGCTTCAAATACTTGGTAGATAAGAAGGCTGGCAACTTCAACAAAAGTATATTTGATATATGTGTTATTCATATGTACCTTACTAGTAATCCTAGTGGCACATGGGTATTATATACTGGTTCAGTTGCTAATATTGGTAACTCGAAACAAAAGCTACGGAATAAATGGAGACTAGCTAAGGGTGTGGTGACGATGTGTGTTGTAAGTGTTTCCCAGAATGATATGATTACCATCGCACGCTCCCTCTACCTCCGGGATTAGTGTTGAACCCAGATAAATGTTGTTTGCATTGGTGTCTGTGTTGAGCATGAACATGATTAGATCAGGTTTATTGCAATAGGTTATTCATTTAAGTTAGAGAATAATTGTTATTCTGTTTACATGAATAATACCTTCTATGGTCATGCACCTAATGTGAATGTTTATTGAATCTCGGTCATAGTGATACACATGTTCATAACATTGACGCCAAAAGATGTAGAGTTGATAATGATAGTACCACTTTCTTGTGGCACTGCCACTTAGGTCATATTGGTGTAAAGCGCATGAAGAACCTCCATGCTAATGGACTTTTGGAGTCACTTGATTTTGAATCACCTGACACATGCGAACCATGCCTCATAGGCAAGATGACTAAAACCCCATTTTCTGGAACAATGGAATGGGCAAGTGACTTGTCGGAAATCACACATGTTGTTGTGTGTGGTACGATGAGTGTTGATGCACGCGGTGGATATCGTTACTTTCTCACATTCACCGATGAATTGAGTAGATATGGGTATATTTACTTAATGAAGCATAAGTCTGAAACGTTTGAAAAGTTCAAGCAATTTTAGAGTGAAGTTCAGAATCATCATAACAAGAAGATCAAGTTCCTATGATCTAATCAGGGGGAGAGTGTCTGAGTTATGAGTTTGGCAATCACTAAAAACAAGGTGGAATCGTTTCACAGTTGATGCCACCTGGAACACCATAGCGTAATGGTGTGTCCGAACATCGTAATCACACCCTATTGGATATGGTGCGATCTATGATGTCTTTTACCGATCTACCACTATCATTTTGGGGTTATGCATTAGAGACAACTACATTCACTTTAAATAGGGCACCATCTAAGGTCCATGGAGACAACACCGTATGAACTATGGTTTGGCAAGAAACCTACGTTGTCATTTCTTAAAGTTTGGGACTGTGATGCTTATGTCGAAAGGCTTCAGCCAGAAAAGCTCGAACCCAAAGCGGACAATTGTGTCTCCATAGAATAACCAAAGAAGATGATTGGGTATACCTTCTATCTCAGATCTGAGGCCAAAGTGTTTGTCACTAAGAACATGTCCTTTCTCGAGAAAGAGTTTCTCTTGAAAGAATTGAGTGGGAGGAAGATAGAACTTGATGAGGTTGTGGAACCTTCACTTCAACCAGAAAGTAGCGCATCACAGAAAGATGTTTCTGTCGCACTTACGTCTGTTGAATAGAAAGCTAATGATGATGATCATGAAGCTTCAAATCAAATTACTATCAAACCTCGTAGGTCGACAAGGGTGTGTACAACTTCTGAGTGGTAACCTTGTCTTAAAGGTCATGTTGTTGGACAATGATGAACCTATGAGCTATGAAGAAGCGATGGTGGGCCCGGATTCCAACAAATGGCTGGAAGCCATGAAATCTGGGATAGGATCCATGTATGAGAACAAAGTATGGACTTTGGTGGACTTGCCCGATGATCGGCAAGCCCATTGAGAATAAATGGATCTTTAAGAAGAAGACACACACTAATGGTATTGTCACTATTTATGGAGCTCGACTTGTCTCAAAGAAGTTTCCGACAAGTTCAAGGAGTTGACTGTGATGAGACTTTCTCAATCATAGAGATGCTAAAGTCTGTTAAAATTATGTTAGCAGTTGCTGCATTTTCATTTACGAAATCTGGCAGATGGATGTCAAAACAAAGTTTCCTTGACGGTTTTCGTGAGGAAAGGTTGTATGTGGTACAACCAGAAGGTTTTGTCGATCCTAAGGATGCTAAAAGGTATGCAAACTCTAGCGATCCTTCTAAGGACTGGAGCAAGGATCTCGGAGTTGGAACATACGCTTTGATGAGGTGATCAAAGCATTTGGGTTTATACAAAGTTTACAAGAAACTTGCATTTGCAAGAAAGTGAGTGGGAGCACTACAACATTTTGATAAGTATATGTGGATGACATATTGTAGATAGGAAATGATTTAGAATTTCTGGAAAGCATAAAGGGTTGTTTGAATGTAGTTTTTCAAAGGAAGACATGTGTAAAACTGCTTACATGCTGGGTATCAAGATCTATAGAGATAGATCAAGACGCCTGATAAGACTTTCACAGAGCACATACCTTGACATGATCTTGAAGGACTTCAAGATGGATCAGTCAAAGAAGGAGTTCTTGCCTGAGTTGTAAGGTGTGAAGTTAAGACTTGAAGCTCGACCATGGCAGAAGAAAGAGAAAGGACGCAAGTCATCACCTATGCCTTAGCCATAGGCTCTATACGATATGCCATGCTATGTACCGCGATGTGCCTTGCCACGTGTTTGGCAAGGGGGTATAAGAGTGATCCAGGAGTGGATCATTGGACAGCGGTCAAAATTGTCCTTAGGAATAAGGAAATGTTTCTTGATTATGGAGGTGATGAAGAGTTCGGCATAAAGGGTTACGTCGATGCAAGCTTTAACACCTATCCGGATGACTCTTAGCAGCAAACTGGATACATATAGTGGAGCAACCATTTGGAATAGCTCCAAGTGGAGCATAGTAGCAACATCTACAATATGGAATAGAGATTTGCGAAGAACACACGGATCTGAATGTTGCAGACCCGTTGACTAAAACCTCTCTCGTAAGCATAACATGATCAAACCCTAGAACTCATTGAGTGTTAATCACATGGTGATGTGAACTAGATTATTGACTAGTAAACTCTTGGGTTTTAATCACATGGCGATGTGAACTAGATTATTGACTCTAGTAAACTCTTTTGGTGTTAGTCACATGGCGATGTGAACTATGAGTGTTAATCACATGGCGATGTGAACTAGATTATTGACTCTAGTGCTTGTTCATGATAATTGTCTATTGTTCATGCTATAATTGTATTAACTGGAAACCGTAATGCATGTGTGAATACATAGATCACAACATGTCCCTAGTGAGCCACTAGTTGACTAGCTCGTTGATCTATAGATGGTTGTGGTTTCCTAACCATGGACATTGGATGTCGTTGATAATGGGATCACATCATTAGGAGAATGATGTGATGGACAAGACCCAATCCTAAGCATAGCACAAGATCGTGTAATTCGTTTGCTAGAGCTTTTCTAATGTCAAGTATCATTTCCTTAGACCATGAGATTGTGCAACTCCCGGATACCGTAGGAGTGATTTGGGTGTATCAAACATCACAACGTAACTGGGTGACTATAAAGGTGCACTACATGTATCTCTGAAAGTGTCTGTTGGGTGGCACGAATCGAGACTGGGATTTGTCACTCCGTATGACGGAGAGGTATCTCTGGGCCCACTCGGTAATGCATCATCATAATGAGCTCAATGTGACTAAGTAGTTAGCCACGGGATCATGCGTTACGGAACGAGTAAAGAGACTTGCCAGTAACGAGATTGAACGAGGTATGGGGATACCGACGATCGAATCTCGGGCAAGTAACATACTGATAGACAAAGGGAATTGTATACGGGATTGATTGAATCCCTAACATCGTGGTTCATCCGATGAGATCATCGTGGAACATGTGGGAGCCAATATGGGTATCCAGATCCCACTATTGGTTATTGGCCGGAGAGGTGTCTCGATCATGTCTGCATGGTTCCCGAACCCATAGTGTCGTGGGTTTGTCACGGCAGATGTCCTCGTGAAAAGACTTAGTTGTGGAGCCATCGCGATGGGTTAGCTTAAAGGGGTTAAACCGGACAAGGGGACACGGGAGTTTATACTAGTTCGGCCCCTTCGATGAAGGTAAAAGCCTACATCTAGTTGTGATTGGTATTGCTAGGGTTTCGAAGGCCAGGGAGCGAATCCGCTTTGTTTGGCTTTCGAGTTGTGGTTGTCTATCCCTAAACCGTGGCCGGGTCGTCCCTTTATATACATAGGTTGACGCCTGCCGGGCTACAGAGTCTCGAAGCCGGTTTATAAATGTATCCGGTTCGGCCTCTCTCTTTCTATCTTACTATACAAGTTACATGACTAGGCCGGTTTGCATTTACATACTGTAACTCGCCTTTGGGCCCTCCGTAAAGCGCTAGCATCTTTATGTCTTCATGGGCTTCTAATCTTCAAGGAGTCAACCCGGCTACATAAGGCCGGTTTACCTCCAGTAGTAATGTCCCCAACATTAGGCCCCAGATTGGTTTGAATTTGTTCATGTCAATCTTCCACACTTTAGAAAAAATCTTCTCTCTTGTCTTCATTTTTTATCTTGTAAACCGCCGTGACGTCATACTTCAAAATTATGATAAACCGTCCTGACGTCATCCGTCCGTTGATATCGGAGATTTCCTTCATTTAATATATATCCAGTTGTCGAGGCGACACCTTTATTAACTTATCCATTTTTTGGACTCCTCAACTCCCGCACTTTCCATTTTTCACTTCGCCTTATAAATAGGACCGAGGGGTCATTTTCATCGTTTCCCCCCGTGCCTCTTCGCATCGTCTTCCTCGTGCCGCTCAGCCTCTGGAACTCCGCCGCCACCGTTGACCGCCGTTTCTGCTCCGACCTCGGCCGTTGCATCGCCCTGAACGCACCAGAGAACTGCGGTGCCCTTCCGCTTCCTCACTAGCTCCGGTAAGTTCTCTGATTTTTCACCATAGATCTGTTCTAGGGTTTCGATATTCCTCACAGTTCTTCCGAAGTTCATCAGTGCTATTCTTCCATGTTCTTCCTTTAATAGATGGACACTTCATGCTTGATACATCTCTTACCGTTGCTTACCTACCATGATCATCACAAATCTTTATGTGCAAAGAACTGATATGTCTGTCAAAATTGCTTCAGTTCTGCACCCCTTCAAGATCCAATTATTTTTGCTTTTCTGTCTTATCTCTAGATCCGAAAGTTTTATACATCACTGTGAAATCTGTTTCTCCTCGCACCAATATAAGCGATTTGATATTGGATAAATAGTCTATGCCATTAGCCCTCTGATAAACCGGAAGAGCATGTTACCTTCATAATTACGCTCTGGTTTAACATTGTCTGATCAATCCTGCGCTAGCATTACCTCCTTTCTCATCATACTAGTCTCCGGGTTGTACCATTTATTATATTAGTACATTTCTTACTCCCTTGTATCTTGTGTATGATCATGCATAATTTATAAACCGGCCTTTCATTTTCAGTTTGTTCGCTTTGCAATGGCCAAACAGTTCATTGCCTGCAACTGGGCTCGTTCCCGGGTTACTGAGACTCAACTGGATGAGATGGTTAGCATCGGCTCTCTGCCTAAGAAAACGGAGATCAAATGGCGAGCCCCAGGAACTGAGAATCCTCCAGCCGCAAGACAGGGCGAAGTGGTAATCTTTGTTGACCATATAAGCCGTGGTTTCAAACCGCCAGGGTCCAAATTTTATCGAGATGTGCTTGCCAGCTTCCAACTGCATCCACAAGATATTGGTCCCAATTCAGTCTCCAACTTATGCAATTTCCAAGTCTTCTGTGAAGCCTATTTACAGGAAGAACCAACTGCAGAATTGTTCCGGGATTTCTTTCACTTAAACCGGCGCACAGAGTTTGTGAATGGCCCAAATACAGAGCTTGGTGGTGTTTCGATTCAAAAGCGGAAAGAAGTGGAATTTCCTCATGCCAAACACCATAGCCACCCAAAGGAATGGAACCAAACATGGTTCTATTGCAGAGACACTTCGCCTGAAGATGAGAATCCCCTCCCCGACTTCCGAGATCATAGATTATCCAATACTCACCCAATGCCACAACGCCTGAGCTCCTCAGAAAGGGCAAAATATGCTCCTCAAATCGCCAAACTCCAGGCCTTTATGGCAAATGGTTTAACAGGTGTAGATTTTGTACGCTGTTGGATATCCTGGAGTATCTTGCCGCTAAGCCGGCTTCCCAGTTTAATGTGCGAATATACCGGTGAGGTTGACGATCCTCAACGCCACTGCAACATCCAATTATCTGAGGAAGAAGTTACTGAAGGTGTAAAGAAGATTCTGAATGAATCGGAACTGGTCTGTAGTCAAACCGGCCTGAGTCCCTTCTACACCAAGAACAAACAGCCTGCTATAAGCATTACACTTCCTCTTCATCTCTAATATCTTTGACTTATACAAGCTGTAACCCTTCTTATTTATATGTATAGGGTGATGACCCCTTCTGGAAACGGAAATCCATAGAGAAAGCGCCAAAGCCAACTGGAGACAAAGTGGCCAAGCCAACCCGCCCGAAGACCAAAGCCGTAAAACGGACGTCAAAGCGGAAAACAGCTGAGCGGATTAATATGGAGCTTGATGATGATACTGATGACCCAGAAGCTGAGGTAGAACTTGACTCACTTGGCTCTCTTTTTATGCATCCTGTTAACAATGATCTTCCTTAGGAGGAGGCCGAAGCTAGTCAGGCTAAGGACGTAGAGGTAATTACCCTTTCCTCCAGTTCGGACTCTATGCCAACACAAAAACCTCGCCAAACAATCCAGAAAGTAAGCTTTTCTCATCCTCTTGCTCACTTGGATCCAACATTTATTTTGAAGACTCAACAGCATGAGGCTCGCCGAACAACTCGACACAGTGGCCAACAGGTCACCTCTACCGGTTTACCTAATACTCCGGTTCGGAAGCGTCGGTCTACGGTATCTCCTACTTCTGACCATTCTTACCCCAAGGCAGGTTATTTCAGACAGCCTCTTAATCCGTCCGATTCAAATTATCAGGTGACACCTCCTTCCTCTTCTGGTGAATCGACAGCAACTCAACTCCCCCCTTTGAAAACTGTGGCTGGGTGAGTTATGAAAAACCTTTCCTTTCAACGCGCCCTACATCTTTTGAAGAGGATGTTAACCCTTTTTATTCTGTTTGCAGGGCCAAAGCCAGACCCAGCAAGAAAGCTCGGGTCACCAATCCGCCAGAAGACCCTGTTGCTGAAGAAGAAGAACAAGAGTTGAACCGGAGCAAGCAGGTGAACCGGAAGGCCTCTATCCTGAAACAACGTTTGATGATCCGCCCCTTGATGGCCAACATACTGACGAACCCACAGATGTTGAGCCTGCCGCCCCTGATGCTGAACCGACAGAACCAAACCGGGCTAATCCAATGAAAGACACTGAAATTCCATCATCATCCGCCCAAAATCCTGAAGACCAAGGCGATGACGTTATTATTACTGGAGCAGGCCACAGTTCTCCTGGTCATCCCGTCATTTTGGCTCAGCATAGTGCCAAAGAAGAGCAAATTGCCAGGGATAAAGGTAAATGGAGCAGCGACTTATCAAACTATGCTCATCTTAACGCTGATGAGCTTCATTCCAGCTTCTTGAACCGTCTGCACTCAAACTGGGATTATGAAGCCGGTTTGGTGAATTTGATGAAAGAACGATATGAGGTAAATTCTTCTCCCTTGCACATTGATTTATAGCTGAAATACTATTCCAAGTAGCCCCCAAGAGCCATTTTATGATTGTCAATCATAAACCGGGTCTTTGTAACACTTTAAGCATCCCATCATTAATCCTTGCCAAGGCATGTCTTCAATCATAGATAAAACTCATGTTTGAAAAATGAGACAACATTCTGTAGCATAGCCCCCAAAGGCCGGTTTAACTTGGCAAGTTAATCCGGTTTTTTATCCACACCGCCAGTTTAGAACAAACGTACATTAGCCCCCAAGTGTCAAGGATAATGCCTGCATTGTTCTGGAGACTTGCATAGAAGGTAGTATTTGAGAGCAAATAAGCATTAGCCCCCAAGTATGAAGTGGATAACTTGTTATATGCTTTATACTTAGTGCATATATATGTTGTTTTGTTGAAGATACCTTCAATGTTGCAGGCGGAACTGAGAAGCAAAGATGCCAAAAACTCTGACTTGCAAGAAAATGTGAAGTCGCAACAAGCCGAAGCTGCAAAAGCCAAAGAGGAGCTGACCCAGGCCCTGGTCGGAATGGAAAAATTAAAAGAATCCTTCAATCAAGATCATGCTGCATGGGAGACCGAAAAAGCCGGATTGACCAAAAGAGCCGTAGATGCCGAGGAAGCCCTGAAACCGGTGGCTGAAGAACTAGCCGGTTTGAAGCGCCAAATCAACGCTATGACCTCTGCTATCTTTGGTAAGTATCTGCTTATGTATGTTGCATCAGTCAATGAATCTTAAAACTAACCACGATGTGGAAAAAATCTTTGGCAGGAACTCGGATCACTCATCTTGGTGCAAATATGCGGATGAAGCTCAAAGCGGCATACACATTGGTTGAGCAGCTATACTCTGGATCTCAGCGAGCCATTAGTACAGCATCTTATAAAAAACCGGCACCAACGTTGATTAAAGAAACCCTTGAGAAGCTGGGCATGTTACCGGCGCGTATTGCCGAGTTGAAAAGAGCCGCTGCAAGAGCCGGAGCATTAACTGCCCTTATTCGAGCCAAGGCCTGGATTCCAGATCTTGAAGTGGAGGATATCATTAAAGGGTATCCAGGCGTTAAAGAAGACGGCTCAAACTTTGACAATGATGATCTTTGGCGGTTGACCAAACAGATGCGGCCAGCGGCCAGCAAATTAGCTGAAGACACCGATTTGTCCCATTTTCAACCGTTTTATGATGCAGGAGGGAAAAGACAGCCGGCCGAGATCCATGAAGTCGAAGAACTTGTGCCTCCGATTCGTAAGCACACTTATGCCCCTGATATTAACCCTTCTGATCTAATCCATGAAGAAGTCATATTCCGAGCTTTAACCGGAATCGATTGGTCAACGGCTGATTTCCAACGGCTGAGGAGGGATGAAGAAGTGCGTACACCAACTGATCCGCAACCGTCAAACCATCGTGATGAAGAGTCCTGATCCGGTCGCCGGTTTATATGGCTACTATGAAAAACAATGGCACTGTTGAGCCGCTTTAAAGCTTCATGTAATAGGATAGCTGAAACTTTGTTTATCTGCCATGCCATCGAGCATGCTTCATATCCCTTTGTGACAATCTGTGCCGCCCTTCAGGATATATTTTATGCATAGTCTATGATGACTTGTCTTCCTCATTGAGTGAGCAAACGTGTATACAGCAAAGGTGTTTAACACCAACCCGATACGTTTGATAATCTCATCTTCATAATGCCGGTCTATCTATTAAACCGGACCGGTATACCTACCGGATTTTCTTAATAACACTAGTGATTTAGTCAAACCATACCGGGTCAGTGACCACCGGTTTATAACTGACCATGAGCCAATAGCTGGTGGTTGGAAAGCAAGCTGGATCAAGGATGCCGGTTTATCAAAAAATACTTATGATTGTCAACAAACAAAATTCAAATAGGAAAATATGCTAGGCTTTTTACGAGCTGCCAGGCTCCAAATCGAGGCTTTTCATGGGCTGCCAGGCCTCTGAGTTAAACCATTTAACAAAGCCTTTTAAGATGGGCCTCCAATTAACCAATCATCGTTTTAACTATGACAAGTTTAGGGTCTGTAAAAGATTGACTTGTCAAACGTTCGATGGGTCATGCGAGGATTACCTAGATAGGAGTGGCTTACTTGATGAAGGCAGGTCAACCCGGGGTTTTAGGTGAATACACCAGGCTTCCAAGCCGTGGCTTGATAGCCAATTACGAGGGTCCTTTCAAACTCTTTGTTGCTTTGCAAAAAAAATCCCCCAAGTAACTTTGTGAGCAATGCTTAGCGTGTGCCTATGTTTGAGTTTGTACAGTGCACAATACTCTCTTTGGCTCCACAAATTTGTCCTTGTGTGGCTGAAAAGCCTATCAAGAGGTGTAGCTGTAGTTCAAACATGACCAAGCCCCCTAGTGATTTTCTTTATCTTTATGCAGTTGCTAAATCCGGTTTAACAAAGACTCCGCTTTGACCGTTAACTTGTAAGAGCACACATATGATATAAGAAAGAACAGATACCCCGCTTATAACGGAGGCTCCGGTTTATTATATGGTATATACACTGTCATAAATATGTACAGGTGAAAAAGCCTATGGCTTCAAGTATAATAAGGCCGAAGGAGAGCTATGTTCCATGGCCGCTTTGTCTCCTCCTCCGATTGACGTGAGTCTTCATGCTCTCGAACATCAATGAGGTAGTAGGACCCGTTGTGCAGATTTTTGCTGACCACAAAGGGTCCTTCCCAAGGGGGGGGATAACTTATGCATATGAGTCTGATCCTGGATGAGCCGGAGCACCAAATCACCTTCTTGAAAGGTTCTAGTTTTAACCCGGCGGCTGTGATAACGTCGAAGATCTTGTTGATAAATCACTGAATGCACTGCTGCAAGATCCCGCTCTTCATTCAACAGGTCCAGAGAATCCTGACGTGCCTTCTCATTATCAGCTTCAACATAAGCTGCCACACGGGGCGAATCGTGATGGATGTCACTAGGAAGAACCGCCTCTGCTCCATAAACCATGAAGAAAGGCGTGTAACCCGTAGACCTATTGGGTGTGGTGTTGATGCTCCATAACACCGAAGGTAGCTCCTCAACCCAACAACCCGGCGTCCGCTTTAAGGGAACCATAAGCCTTGGTTTGATACCCCGCAGAATTTCTTGATTTGCCCTTTCCTCTTGACCATTAGATTGGGGGTGAGCCACTGATGCTAGATCAAGCCGGATGTGCTCACGTTGACAGAATTCTTCCATCTCTCCTTTTGACAAGTTAGTGCCATTATCTGTTATAATGCTATGTGGAAAGCCAAACCGGAATATCACCTTTTTGATGAATTGAACCACTGTGGCTGCATCACACTTGCTGACTGGCTCTGCCTCTACCCATTTAGTGAATTTATCAACTGCTACTAACAGATGGGTCTTCTTGTCCTTGGAGCGCTTGAAGGGTCCAACCATATCCAGCCCCCAAGTGGCAAACGGCCACGTAATTCGAATCATCCGCAACTCTTGAGCCGGAACATGCGCACGGCGGGCAAACTTTTGACATCCATCACATCTTTTGACCAAATCCTCCGCATCAGCATGCATCGTCAACCAGTAAAAACCGTGGCGAAAAGCTTTAGCAACCAACGACTTTGAACCGGCGTGATGACCGCAATCCCCTTCATGAATTTCTCGCAAAATCTCACAACCTTCTTGAGGAGAAACGCATAGTTGAATCGCTCCTGAAACACTGTACCGATGTAATTCCCCGTTGAGTATGGTCATGGACTTGGAACGCCAGATTATCTGTCGGGCCAACGTTTCCTCAGCTGGTAACTCGCCCCGGTTCATGTAATCCAGATATGGGATCGTCCAATCCGGTATGGCATGCACAGCTGCCACCAATTGAGCCTCCGGATCAGGAACAGCCAAATCTTCTTCGGTTGGTATTTTGACTGACAGATTGTGCAACACATCAAGAAAGACATTGGGCGGAACCGGTTTACGTTGGGAACTAAGATGACTTAAAGCGTCCGCCGCTTCATTCTTCCGCCGGTCTATATGGTCCACTTGATAACCTTTAAAGTGACCAGCCACTGTGTCCACCTCTCGCCGATATGCAGCCATGAGTGGGTCCTTAGAATCCCAAGTGCCAGACACTTGCTGAGCCACTAGATCTGAATCGCCGAAGCACTTAACCCAGCTCAAATTCATCTCTTTAGCCATCCAAAGACCATGGAGTAAAACCTCATATTCAGCTGCATTGTTAGTACAAGGGAACATTAAACGTAGGACATAACAAAACTTATCACCTCGTGGGGAGGTTAATATGACTCCGGCCCCTGAACCCTCTAGCTGTCTGGACCCATCAAAATGAATAGTCCAATATGTATTATCTGGTTTCTCCTCAGGTGCCTGTAACTCCGTACAATCGTTGATGAAATCTACGAGTGCCTGGGACTTGATTGCCGTGCGGGGTATATATCTGAGCCCGTGGGGTCCAAGCTCAATGGCCCACTTGGCAATCCGGCCAGTTGCCTCTCTGTTTTGAATGATGTCTCCCAGAGGAGTTGAACTAACTACTGTGATAGGATGGCCTTGAAAATAGTGTTTGAGCTTCCGGCTTGCCATAAACACCCCATACACCAGTTTCTGCCAATGCGGATACCTCTGCTTTGACTCAATGATCACCTCACTGATATAATAAACCGGTCATTGAACCGGATACTCTTTGCCAGGCTCTTTGCGCTCTACCACAATGGCTACGCTGACAGCTCGGGCATTAGCAGCCACATATAATAATAAGGGCTCTTTATCGATTGGTGCTGCCAGTACAGGCGGTTCCACGAGCTGTTTCTTCAGATCTTCAAACACCTTATCAGCTGCTTCACTCCAGACAAAGTTATCCGTTTTCTTGAGCAGCTGATATAAGGGAATGGCCTTCTCTCCAAGACGGCTAATAAACTGGCTCAAGGCTGTAATCCGGCCGGCTAGACATTGCACATCGTTAATACACGCCGGTTTAGCCAAGGACGTAATCGCTGCAATCTTTTCCGGATTAGCCTCAATGCCTCTGTTTGAAACCAGAAAGTCTAAGAGCTTGCCTGCCGGGACACCGAAAACACACTTCTCTGGATTGAGCATCATCTTGTAGACCCGGAGATTGTCAAAAGTTTCCCGTAGATCATCTATCAACGTCTCCTCCTTTCTGGATTTTACCACAATATCATCTACATACGCATGGACATTGCGCCCAATTTGCTTATGAAGGCAATTCTGAACACATCGCTGGTAAGTTGCCTGGGCACTCTTGAGTCCAAAGGGCATGGAAACATAGCAGAAGGCTCCAAAGGGAGTTATAAAGGCTGTTTTCTCCTGGTCCTTAACTGCCATTTTGATCTGATGATAACCAGAGTAAGCATCCAAAAAACAAAAACGGTCACAACCCGCCGTAGCATCAATTATCTGATCAATGCGAGGGAGAGCAAAGGGGTCTGCAGGGCAAGCCTTGTTTAAATCTGTGTAGTCCACACACATGCGCCAAGTGCCGTTTTTCTTAAGAACCAGCACCGGATTGGCTAACCACTCTGGATGAAAAACTTCAACAATAAACCCAGCAGCCAACAAACGGGCGACCTCTTCACCTATAGCCTTGCGCCATTCCTCGTTGAAGCGGCGGAGGAACTGTCGGACCGGTTTGAATTTCGGATCAATGTTGAGTGTGTGCTCAGCGAGTTCTCTCGGTACACCTGGCATGTTAGAAGGTTTCCATGCAAAGATGTCCCAATTCTCACGGATGAACTCGATGAGCGCGCTTTCCTATTTGGGATCCAGGTTAGCGCTGATGCTGAACTATTTGGATGAATCGCCAGGGACAAAGTCAACCATCTTAGTGTCTGTAGCTGATTTGAACTTCAATGCTGGATCATGTTCCGTGGTTGGCTTTTTTAAGGAGGTCATGTCTGCCGGATCAACTTGCTCCTTATAGAATGTTAACTCCTCCGTGGCACAAACCGACTCAGCATAAGCCGCATCGCCTTCTTCACACTCCAAAGCAATCTTTCTACTTCCATGCACTGTGATAGTCCCCTTATGACCTGGAATTTTAAGCTGCAGGTAAACATAACATGGCCTTGCCATAAACTTAGCATAAACCGGCCGCCCAAACAGAGCGTGGTACGGACTTTCGATCTTCACCGCCTCAAATGTCACTGTTTCTGACCTTGAATCGTAGTCATCTCCAAAAGCTACCTCCAAAGCTATCTTACCAACAGGATATGTAGACTTACCAGGAACCACACCATGAAATACCATATTCGATGGTTTAAGATCCTTATTTGTCAACCCCATACGGCGGAATGTATCATAATACAAAATATTGATACTACTTCCCCCATCCATGAGCACTTTAGTGAACTTGTATCCCCCAACTTGAGGGGCTACCACCAAGGCCAAATGACCTGGGTTATCAACCCGGGGCGGGTGATCCTCTCTGCTCCACAAAATAGGTTGACTACCCTTTTGTGAAGCTTCTGATCCCGTTTGCACAAACAAGTAGTGAAGACATGATACTGCCCGCTGTTCAGCTGTTTGGGATTGCTCTGATAACCCGACTGCTGCTGCTACTGATTCCCCTGATGGTTGTAACTTCCCTGGTTGCCTTGGTGTCCTTGATTGACGTGTCCAGTTTGATTGCCTGGAAACCCTAAACCGGAACCACCACCTCCGTAACCCGGCCCGTGGAAACCTCCTCCTGAACCGCTGGGCGGGCCGTTGTCATATTGGAACATATTGGAATTCTTGAAATCCCGCATGATATAACAATCTTTCCAGAGATGTGATGCCGGTTTCTCCTTTGATCCATGCTTTGGACAGGGCTGATTTAACAAATGTTCCAAATTGTTGCCTGGACCTCCACCCCTCTGGGGCTGCTTGCCTTTACGGCGCTGGCCATTCTCCTGTGCATTGGTATTTGCGACAAAGTCCAAACCACTGTCGGCCTTGCGCTTACCAGTGTTTCCATGGCCTGCCGGATTGTGGTGTTGGCCTTTGGTATTGTCGGTCTTCTTACACTTCTCCGGTTTGTCCTCCTCTGAATCCGGATCCTTGGTATTATCTGAATCTGCGTATTTAACCAAAGCAGCCATGAGTGTTGACATGTCGTTGCAGTGACGTCTGAGCCTTCCCAACTTCTGTTTCAACGGTTTGAAACCGCAATTACCCTCTAACGTTAGCACTGCGGTGTCTGCTTTGATACGATCTGACGAATCCAAAATTGCCGAGACCCGTTTAACCCAATGGGTCGTGGACTCCCCTTCCTCTTGGACACAAGCGGCCAGATCTACGATTGACATTGGTTGCTTACACGTATCCTTGAAGTTCTGGATAAACCGGTGCTTCAATTCGGCCCATGGTCCAATAGAGTTGGTCGGCAAGCTCTTCAACCAAGTGCGAGCGGTCCTTCCAACATCATGGTGAAATATTTAGCACACACCGCCTCGTCCACATCTAACATCTCCATTGCCATCTCATAGCTCTCCACCCACGCCTCTCGCTGCAAATCGGCGGTATAATTTGGTACCTTACGAGGTCCCTTGAAATCCTTGGGTAGTCGCACATTACGCAAAGCAGGAGATAAACACGGTACCCCTAAGGAACTGAACATCGCCCCTGGCTCCACAGAGGAAGTGGGGTGAACCGGAGTATGATGTCGTGCCTCGTGTCGAGCTGTCAACTCGGCCTCTCGACGTGCGCGGCCATGATCCACAACATCTTGTGCATTAGCACCTCCCCTAGCCAGGTTGTTCCCTCGTGGCGAATTTCGGCGGCGTGCACTACTGGACACGGTCGGTTCGTCTTCCACGTGTCTGCTATAACTCCGACTTGGGCGGGGAGTGGAGTGAATCCTCTCACGGCTGTGAATATGCTTGCTGTTGATTTAGCGCTGTCTGAAGGAGATCCCTGGCCCGACGTGCTTCCACTGCCACTGGTGACTCGCCGTCGGTTGGGAGGGCCACCAGGCGTGATGCAGCGGCCACAGTGTTGTCCAACGGGTTGGAATAATGCCCGGGTGGCGTTGATGGTACAATGTTGTTCCAGCGAGGCAGGTCCGTCGTGCGCGGCTGAACCGGCGCTCCTGCTCCCGGCGCCCCTGCCTGGTTTAGTGTGGGTTGGTTACCAGCCCCTGCGCCTGGCTTGTTGAAAAGATTCGCGGCTCATAAACCGATGGGAGACGTGATCGGTACCTTCTTCTCATGACTTCCTCTGAAGCATTCTGATCCAGTCTAATCATGTAAGCCTGTGCTTCCAACTCGGCCCGCTCCGTATCCATCCTAGCGTTCTCTGCTGCCAGGTCCGCCTTGGCCTGGGCTATCTGATCTTTCACCTTTGCGATCTCCGCATCGTGCTGATTCCTGGCTGCTGCGTCTACCTCCGCGGTCATCAATGTTGCCAGAGCGTCAAACAAATTAGATAAGACTTGGGCCGAAGGTAGCGCCGAGCTTCCTGCCCTGCTGGTGTGGTCGTTGTTGAACCGGAGAGCATTGCTGCGGCGGTAGATGAATGAGGCGCCGATTGTGTGCCGGCCATGAAGATGGCGGCCCGGTTTGGCAAACCGGGGGAATCCGGAATACTGTTGCCCTCGGATCCTCCCTCAATCCGGTCGTCCTGCAACTGGTAAAGCGATTCGGTTTCTCCAGAAGACTCGTCATCAGAGCAGACTACGGTTTCTCCTTCGGACACGAGTCCGTCCTCATGCCCTGATCCATGGACGACACCTACGAAAACATGCCTTGCCTCGGGCTGAACCGGCGAAGGACTTGCATGCCGAGCCGTTTCGATGATGTCGGTGCAGATGTCCGGCTCGGGGCCGGTTCGCCATCTTGCCGATGAACACGTGAATCCCACCAAAGGGGACCCGGTACCCGTATTCGATTGAATCAGCCTCGGGACCCCATCCTGCGTTGTCGATGTAGAGCTTACTGCGGCGACTCTTCGTCATCTGGCCCACAGCGTATCCCTTAAGTCCATCGAAGCTGCCCTTCAAGAATTCAAAACCATCGTGCGATAGCCCCACGGTGGGCGCCAACTGTCGTGGGTTTGTCACGGCAGATGTCCTCGTGAAAGGACTTAGTTGTGGAGCCATCGCAACGGGTTAGCTTAAAGGGGTTAAACCGGACAAGGGGACACGGGAGTTTATACTAGTTCGGCCCCTTCGATGAAGGTAAAAGCCTACGTCTAGTTGTGATTGGTATTGCTAGGGTTTCGAAGGCCAGGGAGTGAATCCGCTTTGTTTGGCTTTCGAGTTGTGGTTGTCTGTCCCTAAACCGCGGCCGGGTCATCCCTTTATATACATAGGTTGACGCCTGCTGGGCTACAGAGTCCCGAAGCCGGTTTATAAACGTATCGGTTCGGCCTCTCTCTTTCTATCTTACTATACAAGTTACTTGACTAGGCCGGTTTACATTTACATACTGTAACTCGCCTTTGGGCCCTCTGTAAAGCGCTAGCATCTTTATGTCTTCATGGGCTTCTAATCTTCAAGGATTCAACCCGGCTACATAAGGTCGGTTTACCTCCAGTAGTAATATCCCCAACACATAGGGTCTACACACTTAAGGTTCGGTGACGCTAGAGTTGTAATGGGAATAGTATGTGGTTGCCGAAGGTTGTTCGGAGTCCCGGATGAGATCCCAGACGTGACGAGGAACTCCGGAATGGTCCGTAGGTGAAGATCGATATATTGGACGAAGGGTATTGGAGTCCAGAATTGTTCTGGGAGTACCGGGTGACGACCAGCGTGACCGAAAGGAGTTTCGGAGGCCCCGGCAAGCGTTGGGGGGGGGGGGGGCTTATGGGCCAAGGGGAGGGGGCACACCAGCCCACTAAGGGGCTGTGCGCCCGTCCCACCCCATCTCATGTAACTTGGAGAGGTGGAGCGCCTCCACCTGGCTTGGGAGGCAAGCCTCCACCTGGCTTGGCTTGGGGGAAAGTCTCCCTAGGATTTCTCTACGGAGATCCAATCTGCCTTGGCAGCTGCCCCCTAGGGGAAACCCTAGGGTTCCTCCTCCCCCCCTTCCCCCTATATATAGTGAGGGAGAGAGAGGGTAGCCGCACCCCCTTCCCCTGGTGCAGCCCCTCCCTCCTCCAACACCTCCTGCTCCGTAGTGCTTGGCGAAGCCCTGCCGGAGAACCGCAAGCTCCACCACCACGCCGTCATGCTGCCGGAGATTTCCCTCAACTTCTCCTCTCCCCTTGCTGGATCAAGAAGGAGGAGACATCCCCGGTCTGTATGTGTGTTGAACGCGGAGGCGTCGTCCGTTCGGCGCTTGGATCAGATCTTCCGCGATTTGAATCGCCGCGAGTATGAATCCATCAACCACGTTCTTGTAACGCTTCCGCTTAACGATATTCAAGGGTATGAAGATGCACTCCCTCTCTCGTTGCTAGCATCTGCTAGATTGATCTTAGTGACACGTAGGAAAATTTTGAATTATTACTACATTCTCAAACAGATGGCTCATCCTCGGCAACCGCCTTGCCCCTTGTCGGGTTTCGGGTTCCGGCAGACCCTTGAGGTTCGAACACTGGGGTGCGCGCGGAGCTCTCTCCCCTACCGATCTACGTCCAATCTCCTCGCGTGATCTAAGCAGGAAACAACGAACAACACAAGGGACACGAAGTTTATACTGGTTCGGGCCACCATTGTGGTGTAATACCCTACTCCAGTGTGTGGTGTGGTGGATTGCCTCAGGGGCTGATGATGAACAGTACAAGGGAAGAATAGCCTCGCGAGAGGTGTTCTTGAGCCGGTGCGATGAACTGTTTGGGTGAGTTCAGTCGCCTCTCTCTCTCTACTAGGGCTCTACCGGATCTCTAGATGTCTTCTCTCTCTCTCGATGTCTTTCTACTCTGTGGTGGCTAGCTCTATTTATAGAGGACCTGGGCTTCTCCCCAAATAATGAGTGGGAAGGGCGCCAACAATTGGCCATTTTGAAGGGGAACATCTAGTACAAGTTATCCTGACCAAAGGTGGTCTTCGGCTGCCAAAAGCACTGGTGATGACGCCGTCTTGGGCTCCACGGTGACCTCTGTCCTGCCGCTCTGCTGTTCTTGGTCTCATTGCATCGGAATGGTAACCTTTGCCCAAGGCCTCGGCCTGTGCTTGCCCCCTTTGCTCCAAAGGGGAAGCAAGGACACTGCACAGGCCGGCGCCCGCCTGGCACCCACCTGGTCTCGATCATCATGGCTTGCGTTACGGGCTCCTCGCGAGGTACCCCTGCCTTGATCTCTCCGCCTCCTCGCGAGCCTGCCTGATGAGGCTGCCTCTGAGGAAGCTTTCTGTCGTCCACCCCGCGAGGCTTGGCCCCTCGCGAGGATCTTGAGCTTGAGCTGATGAAGATGGGCCACGCTAGGCCCCCACTTGAGCCATGCCGCAGGCCGCAGGCAGGCAAGTCTGGGACCCCCGTTCCCAGAACACCAATAGTAGCCCCTGGGCCCAAGGCGCGCCTGGGCTTGGCCAAGCAGGGAAGCGAAGGGGCGAGCGCGAAGCACCGCGGGCCCCAATAGCCTGCGGCCTTAGGCAACACGTGGCGATTGATTGGACGTGGGCGTATGCACTTTCCCACGATGCCTCGGCGACCGCACGACTTGACAAGTCCCTGCATGCAGAGAAACTAGTCATGATTACCTGCGATCATGGTGCTCGGTGGTTGGCCTCCTCCGGCTATAAGTACGGGGTTGCGCGAGTCCCTTCAGTCCATCCCTTCCTGCTGCTCCTTTCCTTCTTCTTCCTTGTTCTTGCTCCTCCTTACGCCAATGGCACCAATCCACCGGTTTTTTGCAGAAGAGAAGGGAATGGCCCCCCGAGAGGGTCCTGACCCACCTCCACCGAAGAAGCGGCTGGTCCTCTGCCACCAAGATGAGGGTGCTCAGCAGGAGGCATCGAGGCCCTGGTACGAGTGGTCGCCACCTGGGTTTCCGCTACCCTTGTACGCCCGCGTCGTGGGTCCTAGGGGAGAAGGCGTCGAGCGACATCGACGGTGCCACCGTCGACGCCGGCGAGTCACGATGGTGCGCGTGGTTCCTCCTAGAGTCCACATCGAGCGCTCCTCTCGCGAGCTCGTGCTCCACGTTGCCATGCCTCCAAGCTCTTGGATTCGCCTTCCTCCTTCCTTTGCCTTCGAGATGCCGTTGAGCAGGGCTCTGGAGCTCTGGTTGCAGCACGCTGACTGCAGTACCCTTGCGATCGGAGCGGAGGTCGCGGTCGTCGCTCCGGGCAAGGTCTTCATGACCCGGGGCTGGGGCGAAATCGCCCGGGTCTGTCGGACGGTAGGTGCCCTCGTAATTCATCTTGAATACGACGGCGCCTCCCTAATGTTCTTCAAGGTCTTCGATGCTGAAGGACGCCGACTGGAGTGCTTCCCCAGGGAGAGCGGCAGGGGCAACAAACTGGCGAGGGCTTGGCCCGCCCATCGGTCCTCCAGCAGCTCTTCAGGCAGCAGCGGAGGAGCTGGGGAATCCAGCGGCTCCCCCGAGCTCCTCGCGACCCCAGAGACGAGCGATGACAGCTACGAGCCTCCGAGCTCGCGCCATGCTCGGAGCGGGGCAGCTGCGTCTAGCCACCGATGCCACTGATCTGGATGGGGTTGGCGCCGACGTTGGGCAGCCCACTGTTGATGATGGCGTCCCTTGTAGAGGTGCGGGCGATTAGCGTTCCTTAGGATTAGTACTTTTGTTCCCTGCGAGGAATCAAAGAAACACCCCGTGGGGGTATGTAAGGTGCCTGGTATGTCTTTTGCGAACATTATGTCTTAATATGAATCAATGCGAGGTGCTTGTCCTGTCTCGGCTCGGCTCCCCCTTTCTATCCTCACGAGGACTTGGCACTCTACGCTGACAGGTCCCAGTCCCCAGGCAGGCTTCAGCCGTCGCTGGTATGCCAGGTCGTGATGCCATGGTCAAGGCCAGGAGGTGAGCGGCCCGAGGTCCGGTAAGAGCCCCTGAGTCACGATGCTCGGGAGGTCCCCTTTAGCGCTCAAGCATCCCTCGCTGGGTGAGAAAGGAAGGCAACATCGCCGTGACAGAGCCGCACAGGGCGAGGGTTTTGCGCTGCGTTGGTCCAACTCCTGTAAGGGCGTGACTTATCTCTTGAGTCTGGTGTAGTTCCTCGACGAAGCGCCCGGCCTGAGTGGTGGCAGCTGAGGCGCTGCTGGGTTAGGTCCTCGCGAGCTTCTTCCCACTCCCCCGCACTTTCCTTAATGCTCTACGTCCTCAGGTCCCGGCCCTCGAGCGAGCTCAGCCGCCGCTGGTATGACAGGTCGCGATGCCGTGGGTCAAGGCCAGGGGGTGAGGGCTGGAGAGCCAGTAGGAGCCCATGAGTCGTGATGCTCAGGCGCCCCACTTTTAACGTGCAAGCAGTCCGTGCCGGAGAGAGGGAAAGGCAGCTCGCGGCGTCCCTAGCGTTGCTCCTGGAGTAGGTCCTGCACACCAATCAGGAAGAGAAACAAGACCTGTTGTTACGGTTGCCAGCCAACCTTTGGTCGCTCCGGGGAAGTGATTAGGGCACAGAGGGTCTGGTGAGGTGGCGCCTTGTGGGACTGCCGCGGCCAGAGCTCGACCACTCAGATTTATCGGCGTTGCAGGGATGGACCCGTGCGCAAATGTCATTCCAGAGCGAGTGGCTCCATAGGTAGGCGTCAATCAAGCAGGCGATTAGGTCGGGTACGTTAAACACGCAGGAGGAAATTCATTTTAAGTAGACACGGGAAAAGCAAACGCCGCAGGGCCAGGCCCGAGCAGCTCGGGGATGATGCAGCCCGAGGGGCGCCCCCAACAAGGTAGGTAAAGAGCATAAGCAAAACGGATACATGCCGCAGGGACGGACCCACGCGACTTGGGAATGATGCGGCCCTGTGGGCGCTCCTAGCTAAAAACGGAACTTAGAAAGATGTCACCTGGTGCCGTTGAAGATAAAGTGATGTTGAAGAAGTGGGCGATGCGTGATGATGACGTCGACCCTCACGAGCCCCCAGGCCCGGGAGCCTCGGGAGGCTCCGAGGGCACAGGCGGGTCTCCGAGGGCCATCTCCATCTCCACCAGGACCGCATAATGCCTGACATCCTGGGCCTCCAGACTGCTCCTCAGCAGACGCTGATGAGCGGTGGCCGCGTTCGGCAAGCCGAAAGGCATGCAAACGTAGCTGTGAGGTGGACCCTCGCAATGCCCCACGCATGAAGGCCAGAGGCACTCCTGAGACGCAGCTCGGTTGAGCCCTGACACGTCAATGCAGACGCGCAACCCACCATCCTCGTCTGGATGTGGGGCTACAGTGGGCAAGCGGCGGCTGCCGCGCATGACTCTCAACTCCTGTGGCTCCTGGGTGTTTCTTGCGATGAACTCCTGAGGGTTTGGTCTTCCTTGCCTTGTACCTTCCTAAGGGAAATATGCCTGGAAGCACCCCTCCAAGTGGTGCCCGAGCGCCTCCCTCGCGACCTTAGTAAAGTCGGTGGCTCTCCAAGAAAGAGCCCCCAAGCCCTGCCTGAGGAGGGCGTCGGGCATGCCTTCCTATGCGAGAGAGGGTGGCGCTCCCTGATTGGGCGCAGATCCTGACGCAACACCTCCGGAGGCGCCTGCCTCCTTATGGCTTGGGCCAGGCGAAACCTTCTTCTTCTTAAGGGTCGCCTCGGGAAGTCTTCCGTTCCTGTCGTCCGGGTCTTCGATTGCTGCGGCTTGGAACGCGCGCTCAAGTGAACACACTGCATCCCTTTCTTCACAGGGTACAGTGATGACTCCACCACTTCCTGGCATCTTGAGGACATTGTATCCATGATGAGTAATAGCCATGAACTTGGCCAGGGCTGGGTACCCGAGGATGGCGTTGTATGGCAGATGGATGTGGGCGACGACGAAGCCGATGAGCTCAGTGCGGTAGTTGTTGCGCTGCCCGAAGGTGACTGGAAGGCGAACCTGCCCTATTGGAACAGTGGAACCATCAGTGACTCCTGAGAAGGGCTTGGTCGGCTGAAGCTGATCGTACGACACTTGGAGATTGTCGAACGTCTCGACGGACAGGACGTTGAGTCCTGCTCCGCCGTCAATGAGGGTCCTGGTGACCTGCACGTTGCTGATGACCGGGGAGCAAAGCATCGGGAGGGCTCCGGCCGTTGCCGCGCACTTGAGCTGATCCGCTGAGCTGAACGTGATAGCGCACGTAGACCACCTGAGAGGGCGCGTGGCCTCAAGCTTGGGAAGGACTGCATTCACCTCGCGAGCAAACTGCTTAAAGATGCGCTGTGAGGCTAGGGCCTGCGCGCCACCCAAGATGCAAGCGATTGCACGCAGCTCCTGGAAGCCCCCAGCTCCCTCGTCTTGATGTTGGTCTTCGTTTCTCCTTGGCGGTGGCAGCAGAGGAGGAAGGCCTGCGTTGCTATGCGGGCGATCCTCACGAGGCTGATCTCTCCATCCTCCCTCGCGAGGCTGGTCCTACCAGCGATCCTCGCAAGGTCGGTCACGCCACCCTTGGCGAGGGCCAGGGTCTTCCCATCGGCCGCCACCTCTTCCTCCTCCTCGGCCATAGCCCCTGTCGTTGCGCTCGGGGCGTCGGCCGATACGTCCATCTCTCACGGCTCTGAGCTCTTGACATTCGTTGGTGTTGTGGGTGTGGAGGTCGTGGTACACACAGTACCGGCTGCCCTTGGATGACTCAGGTTGATCCCTGCCTCGCTTGGTGTCTGGCTCCGCTGCAAGCACGGCAGCCCCCTTGCGCTTCATGTCATTGTCCTTGGGCTTCTTCTCTTCTGGGTCGGCAGCCGGGAGTTCGAGGAGGGAAAGGCGCCCTTCCTCAGCCCTGGCGCACTTGGTCGCCAAGTTGAATGGCTCCAGGGATATGCACAGGTCTTCATGGATTGTTAGCTCCTCCTTCATCTTGATGTCGTGTACGCCATCGGAGAAGGCCGAGATGATGGCTTCTTCAGTCACCTTGGGGATCTTGAGGCGAGCGTTGTTGAAGCGCTGGATGTATTTCTGCAGGGTTTCCCCTTGCTGCTGCTTGATGCGGCGCAGATCGCTCACGGCCGGGGGCCGGTCGCGAGTGCCCTGGAAGTTGGCGATGAAGCGAGTGCGCATCTCGTCCCAGGAGGAGATTGTGCCAGGAGCCAGGTTCAGGAGCCAGGTGCGGGGCCCGTCCTTGAGCACCATGGGGAACCAATTCGCCATGACCCCATCGTCTCCGTTGGCGGCTTCGATGCATAGCTCGTAGAGCTGTAGGAACTCCGCGGGGTCCGCCGTGCCATCATAGCAACGGGGGCAGTCAGGCTTGAACTTGCCTGGCCATGTGACGCCGCGTAGCTCGGGGGTGAGGGCATGGCAGCCTGCTGTGGCCACTGGCGCCTTTTGCTGATGCTGGGCTTGTTCCTGGGGGTTACCGTGTTCTGCCGCTTGGAACAGCGCGGGGTCTTGGCATGGAGGTGCAGGGACGCGATCTTGGCGCGCCGGCGCTGGGAGCGCGCGAGAACCTTCTTGGGGACGAGGGATCTCTTGGCAGCTCCTTTCTTGCAGCGCAGGTGCCGGACGCGGAGGGTCTCGCCCTGGGGCTACGCGCCTTGGAGCCAGGGCGCCTTCTTGGGGAGGAGGTGGTGGAGGCACCTCCTGATCCTTGCCTCCTGCGCGGAATGGAGGGCGAGGCAGCGAGAAGGACGGCAAGGGGGAGCCCCATGCGGCGCTGACGAGCTCGGTGATGCAGGCGAGCCAGTCCTCGTAGAGGTCGTCGATGGGGCGGTAGTGCAAGAGCTCTCTTGCCAGGAGCAGCGCGGCGTGCGCGTCCGTGGGGGCATGACAGGCGTGGGACGACGAAGCGGCTGGAGTCAGCGATGGTGTAGCGGTGCGGCCCTCCCGCCGTACCGAAGGATGCTGGGACGAGGCCTTGCTGCTCGTTCCCCGCCAGGCCGGTGGCGGCGTTGGCGGCAGGCAACGGGGAACGACGAGGGCGTCCGCCAACGGGCGCCGTCTGGGCGACACGGGTGGCGAGAGCAGCCCGGCGCTCGGCGCGAGCCCGACGAGCGTCAGCCATGGACACGACGGAAGATCACATGCGAACAGCAGAAGAAAGATTCCGGCGCACCCCTACCTGGCACGCCAAATGTCGGGTTTCGGGTTCTGGTAGACCCTTGAGGTTCGAACACTGGGGTGCGCACGGAGATCTCTCCCCTACCGATCTACGTCCAATCTTCTCGCGTGATCTAAGCAGGAAACAATGAACAACACAAGGGACACGAAGTTTATACTAGTTCGGGCATTGTGGTGTAATACCCTACTCCAGTGTGTGGTGCGGTGGATTGCCTCAGGGGCTGATGATGAACAGTACAAGGGAAGAACAGCCTCGCGAGAGGTGTTCTTGAGCCGGTGCGATGAACTGTTTGGGTGAGTTCAGTTGCCTCTCTCTCTCTCTGCTAGGGCTCTACCGGATCTCTAGATGTCTTCTCTCTCTCTCTCGATGTCTCTCTACTCTGTGGTGGCTAGCTCTATTTATAGAGGCCCTGGGCCTCTCCCCAAATAATGAGCGGGAAGGGCGCCAACAATTGGCCATTTTGAAGGGGAACATCTAGTACAAGTTATCCTGACCAAAGGTGGTCTTCGGCTGCCAAAAGCACTGGTGATGACGCCGTCTTGGGCTCCACGGTGACCTCCGTCCTGCCACTCTGCTGGTCTTGGTCTCGTTGCACTGGAATGGTAACCTTTGCCCGATGCCTCGGCCTGTGCTTGCCCCCTTTGCACCAAAGGGGAAGCAAGGACACTGCGCAGACCGGCGCCCGCCTGGCGCCCGCCTGGTCTCGATCGTCATGGCTTGCGTCACGGGCTCCTCGCGAGGTACCCCTGCCTTGATCTCTCCGCCTCCTCGCGAGCCTGCCTGATGAGGCTGTCTCTGAAGAAGCTTTCTGTCATCTGCCCCGCGAGGCTTGGCCCCTCGCGAGGATCTTGTGCTTGAGCTGATGAAGATGGGCCGCACTGGGCCCCCACTTGAGCCACGCCGCAGGCCGCAGGCAGGCAAGTCTGGGGACCCCCGTTCCTAGAACGCCGACACCCTATCTAATGACCATGTGACTGGAGTAGCGCTAAGCGCTCCTGCGATAGGAATGCTGGCAGTTGGCCCACTGGTCTCATTGCTGGCCTCCTCAGCAATCTTCTTGGCGGCCTCTTCTTGTGCAGCCATGGTAACCTCATCGGCATCAATCATGTCGGCCTCTGCGGCAGCATCCTTGGTGATCCCCTCAATGTCAACGTGAATATTCATTTGGTCTGTTGGGGTGGATCTAAAGATGGAGAAGAGAAGTAAACCAAATTCAAGAAAACAAAGACATCAAGGGAAATATGAAATGCTCGAAGACGAGTGGATTACATGTGTGGGTCTGTTGAGGAGGAGTTCCTTCTCCTCCGGCAACATCAATTGTCGTCACGTGGCTGTAGGCATCCATGCTTGCCAACTCCTCAACATGGACATGCTCATCAGTGGAGACCCTTGTCGATGAGCCATCTCCGGGCAGTGTAGTTGAGGAGGACGGCGCATCGAGAGTCACCTCTAGTTGACCTTCTTGGCGCGGCTCTTCTTCTACAAGATCGTTGATGTCAGCAGTGAAGATATCCACGCCAAGGCTTGCCTGTGGTAAATGAATGATGAACTCATGCCGGGGGCTGGGCTAGGGGCTGTGTCGAGGACTGGGTCCTAGGTTGATGACGATGGTCTCTTGACTAGCCATGGTGCTTGCCGGAGGTTCGTCGCCCGCCGAGGTCTTCGCCCTCTTCGTCTGCCTCTGTGCCAATGTTTCTGCATCTCTACAGAAAAAAAATAAGGAAGATCAGATCAACAAATCAAGAAAGTTAAAGATTAAAGGATGCAGCAAGAATTCTTACTCCTCTTCTGCTTCGCCCTCACTGAAGGCGGAAATGTCAAAATTGACATATGCTCCGGTGTTGGTGCTAGGGGTGGAGTGGGAGTCCTTGTGCACTCGGCCTTGGTAGCAGCAGCTGGTTGAGACGACCCTACTGCTCCAGCTGCTAGCGCGGCTGCACTTGACGATCTTGCCGCCCTAGTTGTTGGCGCATTGTATGTCTTGTGCGTCGTGCGGGTTGCTGTTGGGCTCCTTGCCACCGCATAGCTTTGTCGGACGGCCTCTTGCCACGGCTTTACCACTTGAAGAAGATGGGCGCAGTGGATCGCCAAGAGCTGTCGATCTCTTAGGATGGACCGCCTTCTCAATGAGAAAGAGAGCTTAGCCTTACCCCTTAACAATTGGTTGACTGACCCCTTACCACACAGCAATCAAACTTCTATGATTACTGCGACACCTATGTTGGCATGCATGCTTAGAGAAGTGGCTTTCTAAGAAACGGAAACTCTGACCTCAAAACTGTCAATTGAGGAAGGGTCTTTCGAAGGACGCCTTGCTTCATTGGCAGAGCAGGGGGCTCTTCGTGCTGCTGCTCTTCAGGGACATCTTCTTTAGTAGATTCCCCGACAGCGTCGTCCCCCTGCTCCCCAACAATCCCGCCTTCTTCGGCAAGACTTTCCTGTGATGCCTCTCCTTCTTCACCAACTTTGGGTGTCAAGTGACCAAAATTACCAGCCTCTGCAGCAAGTCGTGCTTCTTCTGCTCTGTTGGCTATGTAAGCGATCTCCTCATCGGTGGTTGCACAGGTGAGCCCCATTTCTTCTCTGATGGAATTTGATACGTCTCCAACGTATCTATAATTCTTTATTGTTCCATGCTGTTATATTATCAATCTTGGATGTTTTGCAATCATTTTATAGCAACTTTATATCATTTTTGGGACTAACCTATTGACATAGTGCCCCATGCCAGTTGTTGTTTTTTTGCTTGTCTTTACTTCGTAGAAAATCAATACCAAATGGAGTCCAAACTCAGCGAAACTTTTTGGTGATTTTTTCTAGACCATAAGACACATGTTGGGCCAACAAAGTACCTGAGGGGAGCTCCGAGGGGAGCACAACCCACTAGGGCGCGCCTGGGGGCCCAGGCGCGCCTAGGTGAGTTGTGCCCACCTCGGTGGCCTCCTGATAACCCACAAGTATAGGGGATAGCTATAGTTTTCGAGGGTAGAGTATTCAACCCAAATTTATAGATTCGACACAAGGGGGGCCAAAGAATATTTGAAGGTATTAGCAGTTGAGTTGTCAATTCAACCACACCTGGAGATCAATTATCTGCAGGAAAGTGATTAGTAGCAAAGTAGTATGATAGTTTTGAGAATAGTAGCAGCAGCTGTCGGATTTCGGGTTCCGGCAGACCCTTGAGGTTCGAACACTGGGCTGCACGCAGAGATTTCTCCTCCTACCTACATGCACCCCTCCGCCTTGCTAGGATCTAAACTACGGAAAGAACAACACAAGAGACACAGGGTTAATACTGGTTCGGGCCACCGTTGTGGTGTAATACCCTACTCCAGTGTGTGGTGTGGTGGATTGCCTCTTGGGATGATGATGATGAACAATACAAGGAAGAACAGCCTCGCGAGGGTCTGTTCTTGGCTGGGGCGATGAACTACTGGGAGGAGCTCAGTCACCCTACTCTCTCTCTCTCTCTACCTGATCTTCTCTATCTTTCCAACTCTCCGGCCAGCCCTTTTTCCCCTCAGCCCCTTTTGCTCTATGGGTGGCTAGTCCTATTTATAGAGGCCCTGGTCCTCTTCCCAAATATCGAGCGGGAAGGGAGCCAACAATGGCGGGCTAATTTGAAGGGAGACAGCTAGTATCAACTATCCTGACAAAAGTAGTCTTCGCCTGCGCAAAGCTCTGGTGATGACGCCGTCTTGGGCTCCACGGTGACCTCCGTCTCGTAGTCCTCCTGGTCTTGGTCTCGTTGCACCGAAATGGCAACCTTTGCCTGATGCCTCGGTACTCCGCGGCTGCGCTTGCCCCCTTTGCACCAAAGAGGAAGGGAGGACGCTGCGCGGGCTGGCACCCGCCTGGCGCCCCCGGTCGTCATGGCTTGCGTCACGGGCACCTCGTGAGGTACCCCGCCTTGATCTCTCCGCCTCCTCGTGAGCTAGCCTGACGAGGCCGCACCTGAGGAAGCTCTGCGTCGTCCGCCCCGCGAGGCTTGGCCCCTCGCGAGGGTCTTGGGTTTGTGTTGGTGAAGATGGGCCGCACTGGGCCCCCCTTTGAGCCACGTCGCAGGCCGCAGGCAGGCAAGTCTGGGGACCCCTGTTCCCAGAATGCCGACAGTAGCCCCCGGGCCCAAGGCGCGCCCGGACTTGGCCGTGTAGGGAGGCGGAAGGGCAAGAGCGAAGCGCCGCGGGCCCTAACAGCCTGCGGCCTTGGGCGCTGCGTGGCGGTTGATTGAACGTGGGTGTCTCCACTTCCCCATGGCGCCTCGGCAACTGCACGGATTGGACAAGTCCCTGCATGCAAAGCAGGTCATAATTACATGCGATCGTGGGGGCCGTTGGTTGGCCATCGCCAGTTATAAGTATGGACCGGCGCGCGCCCTTCCAGTTCATCCCTCCTTGCTTCTCCTTTTCTTCATGGCCCCGTCAAGGAGGTTCTCGGCCGCAGAGAAGAGGAAGGCTCACCAGGTTGAGCCCGCCTCTACCCCACCCAAGCGCGGCCGAGGGCGCCCTTGTAAACATCCTGTGGCCACCACGGTGGCTCCCCGCGGCCGTGGAGGCGATCTTCAGCACGGCGACGGGCGGATTGCTGCGGCCGGGGGGCACACTCCGGCTGCGAGTCCCCCTAGGCCGCGCTTTCGCGCTGCTGAAGTGCTGCCGGAGTTCGTCGTGTGGTCGGCGGGGCCGACCAGCACCCGGCTTCCACTTCCTCGCTTCCTCCTTGGCGAGCTCCCGGCCGGCGCCCCGGGCGGCCTCTGGCTCCAGGCCGACGGCTGCTGCAGCCGGGCCTCATGGGTCTCACTAGAGGTCTCCGTGGTCGGAAGCCTGTTCCTGGCCCGCGGTTGGCAGACGTTTGCCCGCGCACGTGGCCTGAGCCGTCGGTGCACCCTACACTTCAAGTTTGACGGCGATGCCACCCTCTACGTGAGGGTGTTTGGGGAAGATGGTCGCCGCGCAGGGTGCTGCCCCGAGGGTGACGACCGCGGCTGGGAACCCAGCTCTGGCGATGATGGAGAGGGCAGCGCTCGCGCGGCCGGCGGCGCTCAGGGTTCCTCAAGCTTCTCCGGTTCTTCTTCAGGCGGCGACTCTTCTAGCGGTGGCCGCGGTCAGCCTCCACGCCATCGTATCTGCTTGGGAGGTGGCAACGTGTCCGCCCGCCGTCGCGCCCTGGTGAAGCGCGAGAGGGAGTCCGCCTGAGCTCCGGAGGCAGCTCGGGCCTTCCCTGCAGGCCGGTGTGAGGCGAGCCGCACCGGATTTGTTCTTTCTTTTCCTTTTCCCTGTGTAACAAAGACAATAGTGTGGAGCCCCGCGGGGGCGTGTTTGGGTTATTGCTGTTAATCATCATTTTGCTTTCATTACCGTACCTTCCGGCTACGTGCCCGAGCATGGATAGTTCCCGGCCCCGGCCGTGGGGGGCGACCGACCCAGTCCCTTTGTTTGTGTCGCGGTGCCCATGGGGCACGGACTGGAGGGGTGCTCCTGTAAGGGGCCCAGGTCGCGAACTCTTTGAATGACTAGGATAGGAACACTCGCGAGGGCGCTCAGCTGCCCCCCTCGCGAGGCCTTGCACAAGAGAAATCGAGGCAGGAGAGCGAAAAGTCGAAGAACCTCAAGCCAAAGACGGCAACAACTTCAATAAAACTTCAAATGAGAAGGAACAAGCCAACTGCAGAAAGCAAATGAAAAGCCGCGTCCGGCACCTAATCTAGTCTTCGACGTCTTCTCACCAGCGCGGAGCTAAGTGCTGCCACTGGGCGTGGGAGGGAGCCCCAGGGCCTGAGGCCGGCGCTCCTGAGACTCCGGGGCGTGTACAGCCCCAACTCATTATTACGTGAGAGTGTCACGGGCGGCGAGCTTCACAGGCCTTGGCCTTCTTCACAGGCTCCGGGCCTTTTCCAAAACGCGATAGCTTCACAGGCTCTGGGCCTTTTCCAAAACGCGATAGCTTCACAGGCATTCGCCTTCTTCACAGGCTCTGGGCCTTTTCCAAAACGCGATAGCTTCACAGGCATTCGCCTTCTTCACAGGCTCTGGGCCTTTTCCAAAACGCGATAGCTTCACAGGCATTCGCCTTCTTCACAGGCTCTGGGCCTTTTCCAAAACGCGATAGCTTCACAGGCATTCGCCTTCTTCACAGGCTCTGGGCCTTTTCCAAAACGCGATAGCTTCACAGGCATTCGCCTTCTTCACAGGCTCTGGGCCTTTTCCAAAACGCGATAGCTTCACAGGCATTCGCCTTCTTCACAGGCTCTGGGCCTTTTCCAAAACGCGATAGCTTCACAGGCATTCGCCTTCTTCACAGGCTCTGGGCCTTTTCCAAAATGCGATAGCTTCACAGGCATTCGCCTTCTTCACAGGCTCTGGGCCTTTTCAGGGGTAGAACCTCCGGAGGTGCTGGATGTTCCATGCATTCTGGACTGGCACCCCCTCCTGAGTCTCCAAGCGCGCGGAGCCGGGCCTGGAAACATGAACAACTTTGAACGGGCCCTCCCACATGGGAGAGAGCTTGTGCAGCCCCTCCCTGGAGAGAACCCGCCTGAGCACGAGGTCTCCTACCTCGAGAGTTCTGGGGCGGATGTTGCGGCAGTGATATCGCCGCAGTGCTTGTTGGTACCTCGCCGCTCGTAGCGCAGCTTCTCGGCAACGTTCCTCCCCCAGCACGAGGTCCATCCCCCGCATGGCGTCCTGCTGCGCCTCGTCAAACGCCAGGACCCGCGCGGAGCGACGTCTAACCTCGTGAGGGAGGACCACTTCGGCTCCGTAGACCAGGAAGAACAGGGTCTCTCCAGTCGGCTTGGTCGCGGTTGTGTGGATGGACCACAACACGGACTGAAGCTCGTCGTACCAACCTCTGCCACAGGCCTCCAGCTTCTTCTTGAACGTCCTGGTCTTGAGGCCCCTCAGGACCTCCGCATTGGCTCGCTCGGCCTGGCCGTTGCTTTGGGGGTGCGCCACCGAAGCGTAGCATATCTGCGTTCCAAGGTTAGCACAGTATGTTTTGAAGAGGTTACTGGTGAACTGTGAACCGTTGTCCGTGATGATGCGATTCGGCACCCCGAACCGGCTCACGATGCCCTTGATGAACTTGACCGCAGAACCCGCGGGAATGGTGCGGACAGCCTCTACTTCAGCCCACATGGTGAACTTGTCCACGGCGACGTAGAGGTAGCGGTAGCCCCCAGGCGCCCGAGGAAACGGACCCAAGATATCCAGCCCCCAGATTGCGAATGGCCACGAAAGGGGTATAGTCTGCAAGCCTCCTGCTGGCTGATGGATCTGCTTGGCGTGGAACTGGCAGGCCGCCAATAAAACCCACTGCGGAATGCCTTGCCAACGAGGGTCCATGATGATGAATGATGCCCACAATCTCCGCCGTGTATATCTTCCAGCAGTTCCTTCCCTTGCTCCCTGGAGATGCAGCGCAGGGATACATCGTTTGGCCGCTTTCGGTAGAGCTCTCCATCCTTGATGCAGTATGTCGTGGCCTGGCGTGCCACTCGCTCCGCTTCCTCGTCCTTCTCCGGCAGGGTCCCTTGCGTTAGGTAACTCCGAAGCTCCGCGATCCAACATCCCTCCTGAGGTTCCATCGTCAAGAGCAGACGTGCTCCTGAGGCCGGGCCACAGGCCGGAGCCCCTGAGGCAGGTGGCTGGGGGAGCTCCTCCCGGGGCTGAGCCGTGTTCGACAATGACGGCAGGGCTGATGGCTTGAAGAGCCGCTCCTCAAAAATGCCAGGCTCCTGAGGTAACCGCCTGGACGCCCATTTGGTGATGTCATCGGCCTCCTGATTGGTGCCACGGGGAACATGCTGCAACTCCAACTCCCAGAACTGCTTCTCCATCTTGCGAACCTCTGCTAGGTAGGCTTCCATGTGCTCATCCTTCGGCTCATACACCTTGTTGGAGAAATTGACAAGGAGCTGTGAATCGCCCTTGATGGTGAGGCGTTTCACCCCCAGGGCAGCCGCGGCCTTCAAGCCCGCTATTAAACCTTCATACTCCGCTATGTTGTTGGAGACCTTTTCACCTTGCTGGAAACAGAGCTGCACGGCGTAATAGAGCTTGTCCTGAGCGGGCGATATAAGCACCGCCCCAGCCCCAGCGCCATGCCTGGAGAACACCCCATCGAAGTACATGACCCAACCTTCTAGCGCCTCGCTTCCCGGGGACAGTGACCGATCCTCGTCGGCCCTGAGGCCTGGCACTTCCATCCATTCTGCCACAAAATCCGCCAACGCTGCTCCCTTGATGACTCTGGTCATGCTGAATTCGAGCTGAAACGCTTGCAGTTCTATGTTCCACTCAACGACCCTTCCAGCTGAATTAGGGCTCCTGAGAACTCTCTCCAGGGGGTATGACGAGACGACCTTGATGGGGTGACCCTGAAAATAGTGCCGTAGCTTGCGCGAGGCCACCAGTAGAGCGAGGAGGGAGTTCTTGAGGCATGGGGTACCGTGCCCTTGCATCCCGCAACACCGTGCTAACGAAGTACACTGGGTGCTCAACGAGGTGGAGTGCGTCGGTGCTGGTGGCTCCCTTCGGAAACCGTGGCGCCTCTTGAGGCAATGAGGCCTCCTGAGACTGGCCATCTGGAAGAGGGGCCTCTTCCGCCTCTGGCGCGCCCCTCTGCGGCGGCTGATCCTCCTCAGCTGCGGTGGCGGTTTCTGTAGGCCTTCCTTGTCCCTGTTCTGCCTTGTCCCGGGCTGCTGCCGCGGTTTTGATTCGGCGCTCCTCTCTGACTGCCACCAAGGCTGCGCTGGCGGAGTAGGGAGTGGCGGCGAGGTAGAGCACCAGGGGCTCTTGAGGGCGCGGAGCCACCATGACCGGTGGGCTGGTCAGGTATCTCTTGAGATCCTGGAATGCCTTGTTGGCCTCTTCAGTCCACTCGAAGGGCCCCTTTTTCTTCATTAGCTGGAAGAAGGGCAATGCTTGTTCCCCCAACTTGGAGATGAAGCGCCCTAGCGCGGTCACGTGCCCCGTGAGCTTCTGCATTTCTCTAAGGGTCTTTGGCGGGCTCATGTCTTCCACCGCCTTGACCTTCTCCGGGTTAGCCTCGATGCCTCGGTGGGACACGAGGAAACCCAAGAGCTTGCCCGAGGGGACTCCGAACACACACTTCTCTGGGTTGAGCCGTAGGTTCACTGCGTTGAGGCTCGCGAAGGTTTCCTCCAAGTCTTGTATCAAGGTCCTGGCCTCCCAAGACTTTACCACAATGTCATCGATGTAAGCTTCAACATTCTTCCCAAGCTGCGGGCCCAAGGTGATGTGCATCAGCCGCTGGAAGGTCGCCCCTGCGTTACGCAGCCCGAATGGCATGCATGTGTAGCAGTACACCCCACACGGGGTTAGGAAGGCTGTCTTCTCGACGTCTTCTACCGCCATCTTGATCTGGTGATACCCAGAGAAGGCATCCAAGAAGCATAACAGGTCGCATTCCGTAGTGGAATCAACGATCTGGTCGATGCGGGGGAGCGGGAACGGATCTTGCGGGCATGCTTTGTTGAGGTTGGTGAAGTCGACACACATGCGCTCCTTCCCTCCCTTCTTTGGCACAATGACAGGGTTGGCCAACCAATCCGGGTACCGGACCTCGCGAATGACCCCGGCGGCTTCTAATTTGCGGGTCTCTTGGACGATGAAGGCCTGCTTTTCTGTGGACTGCCGCCTGGCCTTCTGCTTCACAGGGCGCACGTTGGGGCACACGTTGAGGTGATGCTCGATTACACTCCTAGGGATCCCTGCCAACTGGTCAGGCTCCCAAGCGAATACCTTCTTGTTTGCACCCAGGAACCCAACCAGGGCCTTCTCCTGCTCGGGTTTGAGGTGGGCGCCTATGATGAAAGTGGCGTTGGTGGATCCGTCCTCATCGACGGGTATCTGCTTGGTTTCTGCCTTGTCTTGGGTGAACAACTGTTTCTTCTTGGCGGGTGCAGCCCCCTTGGGCCCGGGGGTCTCCAAGTTGGTGGGCTGTGCCAACGCCGCCGTCTTGAAGGCGAGCTTGAGCACCCGCAGCGCGTCCCCGGTGTCCCCGTGCATAGTGAGGACACCGCTACTCCCGGGCATCTTCATGAGGTTGTACGTCGGGTGCGTCGCGGCCATGAACTGGGCCAGCGCTGGGTAGCCGAGGATGGCGTTGTAAGGGAGGCCGATGGGGGCGATGCCGAAGTCGACCAGCTCCGTGCGGAAGTTGTCGTAGGTGCCGAAGGTTACTGGGAGCCAGATCTGTCCCAAGGAGCTGGACGACTTGCCCCCAACGCCGGAGAAGGGCCGGCTGGGTTGCAGCCGTTCCAGGGGTATGCAGAGGAGGTTGAAGGCCTCGACCGAGAGCATGCTGAGGCCCGCGCCGCCGTCAATGAGGGTTCTGGTGACGGCCACCTGGCAGGTGGTGGGGGTGCACAGCATGGGGAGCGCACCCGAGCAGGCCGAGTTGGAGGGGTGGTCCTCCGAGCTGAAGGTCAGGCCGGTCTCGGGCGCCGCCCGGTCCAGGGGAGCCCCCTGCCGCGTGGAAGCGGCGCTGACCCGGCGGATGAACGGCTTGACGTGGTGACTTGTAGGCGGCGCCTGCGAGCCGCCCAAGAGGGTCACGATGACCGGGGGTGTTGGTGCAGCACGATGGGCGGGGGAGAGGTTGCGGGGCTCCATGGGCGCGCGGAGCGCGCGGGACGAAGAACCAGCTGGGGTGAGCGAGGGAGTCGCGGTGCGGCCGTCTTGCCGCACGGACGGATGCTGGGACGATGCTCGCTGCTCGTCCCCCGCCGGGCCGGTGGCGGCATTGACGGCAGGTGACGGGGAACGGCGAGGACGCCCGCCGACAGGGGCCATCCGGGCGATGCGGGAAGCGAGCGCGGCCCGGCGCTCGGCGCGGGCCCGACGAGCGTCAGACATGGGCATGATGGTCGGAGGAGAACGGGGTGGTGGAAGACGAATCCTGACGCACCCCTACCTGGCACGCCAAATGTCGGATTTCGGGTTTCGGCAGACCCTTGAGGTTCGAACACTGGGGTGTGCGCGGAGATTTCGCCTCCTACCTACCTGCACCCCTCCGCCTTGCTAGGATCTAAACTACGGAAAGAACAACACAAGAGACACAGGGTTTATACTGGTTCGGGCCACCGTTGTGGTGTAATACCCTACTCCAGTGTGTGGTGTGGTGGATTGCCTCTTGGGCTGATGATGATGAACAATACAAGGAAGAACAGCTTCGCGAGGGTCTGTTCTTGGCTGGGGCGATGAACTGCTGGGAGGAGCTCAGTCACCCTACTCTCTCTCTCTCTCTACCTGATCTTCTCTATCTTTCCAACTCTCTGGCCAGCCCTTTTTCCCCTCAGCCCCTTTTGCTCTGTGGGTGGCTGGTCCTATTTATAGAGGCCCTGGTCCTCTTCCCAAATATCGAGCGGGAAGGGAGCCAACAATGGCGGGCTAATTTGAAGGGAGACAGCTAGTATCAACTATCCTGACAAAAGTAGTCTTCGCCTGCGCAAAGCTCTGGTGATGACGCCGTCTTGGGCTCCACGGTGACCTCCATCTCGTAGTCCTCCTGGTCTTGGTCTCGTTGCACCGAAATGACAACCTTTGCCTAATGCCTCGGTACTCCGCGGCTGCGCTTGCCCCCTTTGCACCAAAGAGGAAGGGAGGACGCTGCGCAGGCTGGCACCCGCCTGGCGCCCCCGGTCGTCATGGCTTGCGTCACGGGCACCTCGTGAGGTACCCCGCCTTGATCTCTCCGCCTCCTCGTGAGCCAGCCTGACGAGGCCGCGCCTGAGGAAGCTCCGCGTCGTCCGCCCCGCGAGGCTTGGCCCCTCGCGAGGGTCTTGGGTTTGTGTTGGTGAAGATGGGCCGCGCTGGGCCCCCCTTTGAGCCACGCCGCAGGCCGCAGGAAGGCAAGTCTGGGGACCCCCGTTCCCAGAACACCGACAGCAGTAATGGTAACGGTAACAGTGATAGCAGTAGTTTTGTAACAAGTGCAACAATAACAGCAGCAGTAATAACTTAGCAAGATCAATATAGGATAAATTCGTAGGCATTGGATCGGTGACTTGTTGGATGATATTCATCATGAGACAGTTATAACCTAGGGCGATACGGCACTAGCTCCAGTTCATCAATATAATGTAGGCATGTATTCTGTAAATAGTCATACGTGCTTATGGAAAGAACTTGCATGACATCTTTTGTCCTACCCTCCCGTGGCAGCGGGGTCCATATTGGAAACTAAGGGATATTAAGGCCTCCTTTTAATAGAGAACCGGAACAAAGCAATAACACATAGTGAATACATGAACTCCTCATCACTGGGGGTGGTCCTGACTATTGTCACTCCGGGGTTGCCGGATCATAACACGTAGTAGGTGACTATAACTTGCAAGATCGGATCTAGAACATGGATACAATGGTGATAACATAAATGGTTCGGATCTGAAATCATGGCACCCGGGCCCAAAGTGACAAGCATTAAGCATGGCAAAGTCATAGCAACATCAATCTTAGAACATAGTGATACTAGGGATCAAGCCCTAACAAAACTAACTTGATTGCATGATGAATCTCATCCAACTCCTCACCGACCAGCGAGCCTACGAAGGAATTACTCACTCCCGGTGGGGAGCATCATGGAGAAGGGTTGGTGATGACGAAGAACGAAGATCCCCCTCCCCGAAGCCCCAAACGGACTCCAGATCTGGCCTCCCGGTGAAGAACTGGAGGTGACGGTGGCTCCATCTTGTGGATCGCGATAATTCTTTCTTCCTGATTTTTTTCTGGAAAAATAGGATTTTATAGCGTCGGTTTCAGGGTCTGCGGGGCAACCAGGTGGGGACAACCCATCTGGTCGCACTAGGAGGGGGCGCGCCCTGGTGGGTTGTGCCCATCCAGGTGCCCCCCTCCGGTAGATCTTGGCTCCAGAGATTCTTGTTTATTGCATAAAAAATCCTCACAAAGTTTCGTTCCATTTCGAGAACTTTTATTTCTGCACAAAAACAACACCATGGTAGTTCTGCTTAAAACAACGTCAGTCCGGGGTTAGTTTCATTCAAATCATGCAAATTAGAGTCCAAAACAAGAGGAAAAGCATTAGGAAAAGTAGATACGTTGGAGACGTATCAACTCCCCCAAGCTTAAACCTTTGCTTCTCCTCAAGAAATTCAATTGATAAATTGAAAATGAAAAAGAAAAACTTATACAAACTCTTTTGCTCTTGTTTGCATAAATAATCTTAAACAGCACCTAGGTTTTCAGCCAACATTATAACTAACCATGCCGACAATAACTCTTAAAGATTATATTAACTCATATCAATAACATAATCAGCTAGTGATCAATAATAAAATATCTCAAACAGCAAGACGTTATCAAAACAACCTGATGTAATATGACAATAGTGGTATCTCGCTAGCCCTTTCTGACACCGCAAAACATAAATGCAGAGCACCTCCAAGGTTCAAGCAGCGACTAAACATTGTAATTCATGGTAGAAAAGATCCAGTCATGATGCACCCAACATTAGCTACACACAATGCATAAGTCATGACAACATTGCTCTCAGGTTCTAGCGCTTGTTTTAGAAGGTGATGACACAACATAAAAGTAAATAGATAGTCCCTTCGCAGAGGGAAGCAGTGATTTGCAGAGGTGCCAGAGCTTAAGTTTTTAAAACAGAGGTAAATGATATTTTGAGACATGCACCCTTCTCATTTGCTACACGACCACCGGTTATCAATATCTTCCATGCTAAGCACGCTAGTGGCGGTTCCCAAGCGATAAAAGTAAAGGTTTACTCTCCCTCCACCAACAATCACACTTCACGGCTTGTCCGAAACAACAGGTGTCGTCCAAACCAACAACAGTCATGGGGAGTTTTGTTTAATTATTTGCATTTTTATTTCGAGACTAGGAATCCCTATTACCGCCCTTTTCTCGTGCGATGGAGAGTGAATAAACACTCGACCTGAGAATAACCCGCTTAGCATGGAAGATATCGACCACCTCCTGTCGTTCCATGAACGATCCAGGCACACAAAAAGGATATTTATTAGAAGTTTTTAGAGGTGGCACATGAAAATTTACTTAGGACGGCAGGGTAATACCGCATATAGGTAGGTATAGTGGACTCATCTGGAATAACTTTGGGTTCAAGGTTTTTGATGTACAAGTAGAATTCCCACTTAGTACAGGCGAAGGCTAGCGATTAAATTGAGAAGCGGCCAGCTAGAGAGCAACAACGATCATGAACATGCATTATGCATAAGTAACATTGGACACTAGCATGAGTAGGATATGAACACCATGAACATAAATATCATAGAGGCTATGTTGGTTTTGATTCAACTACATGCATGAACATGTGCCAAGTCAAGTCGCTCGAACATTTAGAGGAGGATACCATATCATCATACTACATCACAATCATTTTAACGCAATCTTGATATCCAAGATAAAGCATTATCCACTCCCAGCTACTTATGCATGGCATGAGAAACTATAATCTATAATTGTCATTGCAAACATGTTTAATCATAATGGGCTGAATCATGGATACTAGGTTAAACATATTTACACAAACAGAACAAGTCGAGTTCATACCGGTTTCTCTCTGCCACAGGCAGTTCATCAAATGTCGTCATTATTGCCTTTCACTTGCACGACCGAACGATATGAAAATAATAATAGTCCAAGAGTGTCGTGGACTAGGCTGGAATCTGCAAACCTTTTATTCAACAGGAGAAGACAAGGTAAAATGGGCTCTTTATTAGATCAATAGTTATTCAATAGAGAGCCACTCAACATTTTCATCGTGGTCTTCTCCTCGGTAAGACTCGAATAAACAGAAAATAAATTCAGAGAAACACATTGAAATATTTTTGGAGTTTTTGGTTTTCTTGAACAAGAAAATAAAAGGGCAAAGCAAAAACGAGAAAAACTATTTACATGGGAAATCTCCCAACAAACAAAAGAAGAACAAGGAAATCTTTTTGGGTTTTCTTTTTAGTGCTACTACTAAGCATGCATAGAAAGTAAACTAACTACAACTAATTTTTTTGGTTTTTTCTAAGTTTTTTTTTCAAACACATAAGAAGAAAGCAAGAAAATAAATCTAAGCATGGATGATACAATGAAAAAGTGTGAACACCGACAGATGAAATAAGTGAACATGAATGTAATGTTGGTGAGAAACACGTACTCCCCCAAGCTTAGGCTTTTGGCCTAACTTGGTAATAAATCAGAAGCCTGGATAGTAGTTGGGGTACTGAGGAGCGGACATCCACTGTTCCCACTGTTGAGGCTCTTCCTCCTCCTCTGCAGCCTGATTATTCCGGTAAGCGATGATGTCCGCAGGCATAATCCTATATCCACCCCTGGCAACAGGATCAAACAAAGCAGGAGCAGGCAATGGAATAATATCACGAGTTTCAATGCTGAAAACCAAGTTATAAGGAATAGGGATGGCAGGGTAATATCATGCAATAAAATGGTGGTGTTACGTGGCTGCGCGGTCTAGGTAAACCTTGGTCAGAGGGTAATCATGAGGGCGTGTCGCAACCTCGAAGTGAGCCGTCAAACGAATAGCGAAAATCCCACCATGTATTTTACCCTTGGACTTATTAATGTGGAGGTGACGTGCCACAATAGCTCCCAAGCTATAAGTGTTGTCGCCTTCTAATGCACGATGCAAAACAGGAAGGTCTAGTGAGCTGAGCGCACCCACCTTCTCTCTAGCAAGCAAGCATTTTGCAATGAAAAGAGCAAAGTAATGAACAACAGGGAAATGCAAGCCAGCGGTAGTGATAGCTGACACCCCTCTCTCATCTCCCGCCATCAAGGTACGATAAAAGGCCTCAAACTCTGCCGGACTAGGTTCAGCTAGGCTCCCATCAGAAGGGATCATGCATATGTTAGAAAATTCAGTAAGTGGTATCTGATGGATTTCAGCATATAAATCAAACTGCACCTCAGGGGGATTATTCCTAGGAAAGAAAGTAAAACTTTGAACAAAGGCGTCTGTGAGGAAATGACACTGTTCACATTCAGCTGTGATGAAGTCGGTGAGGCCGGCATTAGCAGCATATTGTGTAAACTCTTGTAGGATTCCAGCCTCTACCATGAACGGGGTGTGTGGCCATTCGCACGGACGTACTTCCGCCAACCTTCGAAGGTGGAGATCACTGTCAGACGACTCCCCAATAACTCCCTTGGAGTTCTTCTTAGAAGCAAACTTCCTAAAGATATTCATCTTTTCCTATGAACAAAAATTCTGAAATTTTTAGTCCATAAATTTTTCCAACAAAACTTCACAAAAATGATAGCAACTACTCATAGGAAAACATAGAGGCCATAGCAAGCATTCAAACTACTTAGAACTCTAAGAATTTAACATGCAAGCTCATTTATAGTAGCACCAAGAGTAGCTAATTATTCAAAACTAGTACAAATGCCCGTGCGCTGCAACGGGCGAAAAAAATTAAAATATGCACTGCATGCTTTACACAACACTTCTTATATCCAATTTTGGCAAACGTCAAAAATAAGGTTACATTGACTATCACTTTTTGGTCCATGTAATTTGGAGTGAATATAGTATTTTCATAGAGTATTTTTTGAACTTTTTTTTGGAGACGTACATTATCTGGTTGGGAAATTGCGCAATTTTTTTTGTTCTTGTGTTTGGATTGCAGATGCATTGATTTTTTAAATAGTGAAGGGTCGTCGTACAATTTCGACGATTACAAAAAAAGGAGGCGAGCTCCCTATCCCTCTTTGTCTTTCCACTTCCCTCGGGAACAAACACTTGGCCAAATTCTTTTGAGTCCCGGTGAAATTATACATGATGCTACGCACGAGTAAAAGCACCAAGCTCCTGGCGTAATTATCCTGACATTGGAGAGTCGAGATCTAAATCAAAATTACATTGTCATATTTTTGCCTAGCCGAAGGTAGATCAAGTACACTAGATGCTACCCTCATCCACAGCTTATAGTTAAAGAGTACATATCTAGATTTTATGAAAGCTAAAAACTCATGTCATTTATAGCCAACAATATCTAATTGGCCCTACTTGTTTACATCGAATGAATTATGAGGCATGCTTTCCTTAGCTTCATATCTGAAACCACCATCACGGGCTGCCATCCCATAGAGAAGCTCCTTTTTCAGAATACCACATGTCTTGTTGAGAGAAAATGGAAGTTAGCACCAAGTAAATTAATCTTGAAAAATAATAAAGTTTCCAGAGTAGCTTACAGAATCAATTTTCACAAACATATGAAGATTTTACATAGCAGTTTTATACTTGAGCCTATGCCAAGAGACCAATTGCATTAAATATTTTCTCAAATCAATTTTAATTGCTAGTTTAACCATCAGTAAGCCCTGACTATAAATCATTGTAAATCAAACATAACTCCATCATAATTTGCACAACAAAAAAAAGATGACTGGAGCGAAGTAGGTCTAGGCGATGGCTGATGGTCTTCCGGCAATGTCAGCGGAGGCGACATTTTGTGTAACAACAACAAAAATTGAAGTTAAAACTCTAACAATTACCCTGTTCAAACAATGTTCCATATTTTGCAAAGCATGGAGTTCAATGAAACAGGGAGCAGTTATAACAATACAATAAAGAGTGGAGTGACAGATAATCTTCAAAAGCTAATTATAGGATGCATAAGCCACTGGATGGGCCCATAGTGGAGTGATCTGGATGCTTCTTCAAATATTATTTTGTCGGCAAGAGCGGATCAAGGCTTTAATTACTTGCTAGCAGCTAGCTGCACAAACTAAAGATTCAGGCATACACATCGAAGAGGCGCTTGTTTACCCAGTTGGCAAGAGCAGATCAAGGCTTCAAGTAATTGCTAGCATTAAGTTGAGTTGGGGCTTGCTACAGCTAGCTGGACCAACTACTGATTTAGACCAAAGAGGTGCTTGCTTCAGCCTATGCCAACACACAAAGATTTAGACAAATACAGATAGTAGAGGCGCTTGCTTAAGCCTATGCAAACACACAAATTTTCCAATCAAAGCGTTGCTTACTTGCTTGCATTAATTCGAACAGCTACTTGTTGCAGCTACTTTTACAAATGAACTAAGATGGCAAAATAATATAAAGTTTCATCCTATAATTATAAGTGAACTCTGGTTGTAAATTAAAGATAGCTACTATAGGACCTGAGCCACGCTTTCAACAATTCAAGTACGCTCTAGCCATTTTCTAGCTACAGAGTTGAATCCCCACCTTTGTGAAAAAAATCATTTGATATAGCACGCATTTTATTACATAAAAAGTAACAGTCCCAGCTCTAGTTCCTACTATAAATCATTTTATTTACAGAATTGAATACGACGACGACTTATTCCTACTCTCTAAGTTTCTTCAAAATCGTGTCCTAGATGTTCTGAACTTGGAGAGAAAGAACTCAAATCGAACAAAAAGAGAAATTTGAGGTACTTCCCATTAATCCATATAGAAAAAGAGCAGCAATTTAACAACCATATGAAGGCATCGCCCACAACTTGCTCAAGCTACTGTATAGTGTGCATTGTTCTGTAGGCCATGATCCACCAATAGCAGAATCCCCAACCTTTCTTGCCCCAAAATCAGACAGAATATTATGCGCACATAATTATCCAAATTGCTACTAAAAGCTACCAGCCAACAGCAATACTCTCTAGATAGGAACCATGCAACATTCCTGAATTACCATTACAGTCCCTCAAAGTACAAGTCTTCAGTGAAGAGTATAATCACCTGCAGTTTGGGTGTCGTGTAAGTCCTCCTATCAACTCTACTATACATATAGATGTGACCAATCTTCATGCCCGCTGTGTGGGACTTCTTTAATTGGAGTTAAAGCTGCTCCCACAAATCTTTTTTTTTTGAGGAATCACCGGGGGGAGAGGATCCCCACCTGTATGTATATTACTCAAAGGCCAGCAAGGGCAAGAACAAGATTACAAGGTCATGGCGAGCTGTGAGGTAAGGAACAGCAGCCAGGAGTTGGCCGTTGTCTTGGCAGTCGGGTCACGGAATCTGTTTAGGCAGACCTCAAGATCATTACAGATGTTCCTAACAGTGACTAGGGGAGAGTGAACTTCATTACGGAATGCAGCAGCGTTTCTAGAGTCCCAAATTTTCCACAAGATCATAAGCAGAACTTCAGGCCACACACGGCCATCCAGGGCGTCAGGAGTTTGGAGCAGCCAAAGGTCTTGAAACCTGGAGGTGGGGTTTAATCCCAATCTTTCCCAAGTCCGAGTCACATGCGGACAGCCAAGGAACAGGTGGGAGGTGTCCTCGGAATGGCCGCCACATCGTGGACATACAGCGTCGGCGCAGATCTTTTTGTGGAACAGGTTGCACTTGGTGTTGAGACGCCCTCTAAACAGTAGCCAGGCGAAGATTCTGAGCTTGTGGGGGGGCCTCGACCTCCAAATCAGGGGGGCATGATCATCCTCGACCTCTTCGTGGAGCAGAAGTCTATAGGCCTTCTTGGAGGAGAAGCCCGTGCCATGGATTAGAAACCGTTCGTCCGGAGCATCGGCCAGCTGGAAGTCCTGCAACAACAAAGAGAGAGAAGCAAGCTCGCGCGTGGCGGCCGTGGTTAGCCTGTTCACCAGGTTTGCCTGCACCCCATACTGCATGATGTGAACCACAGGGATGTGGGTATTTGTGGAGTGGGAATATAGGCTTGGGAAGGTAGTTGTGAGTGGGGTGGCATGTAGCCAGGAGTCAAGCCAGAAAAAAGTCTTTTGGCCATTGTTTGTGAGCACAAAGGTGATGGATAGCAAATTGGGAAGCTGCGTTTGTATGATTTTTGTTAGGAAGGAGGGGTTTGAACTTGTGGCTACATGGGGTAGGCTAGAAAGGTGTTGTTTGTCTAGCCAGGAGATCCAAGGTAGCGGGGTGGGATTGTTGTTGTGGTTAAGGTATTTAAAAGCTAACTTCATAAGAAGCCAATCATTCTGGAAAGCAAGATTTTTGATGCTTAGACCACCCAAAACTTTAGGTTTGCAAACTTTTTTCCAAGCAATTAAACATCTGGAGCCAGTGCACGTTTCCTCCGCAGCCTAGAAGAAGGCTCTATGAATGGAGTCTAACAATTTAATAACCTTTTTTGGCAGCTTGAAGACAGACATAAAGTACGTAGACAAGGAGTCAAGGACCGAGGAAATGAGGACGAGGCGACCTACACGGTTGAGCGGCTTTACACACCAGCCAGGTAGAAGACTTTGGCAGGAGGAGATGATTAGCTGAAAGGCCGAGGGTGGTAGTTTGTGCAGTGAGAGAGGAAGACCTAGGTAGGTTTGAGGAAAGCTGGCGGTCACACATCCCAGGGATTGGACGATCAGATCAGAGACGGCGGGGTCGACATTCATAGGTACAAGCGTTGTCTTGGAAAAATTGATGCAGAGGCCCGCAGCCGAGGCGAAGTCATCGAGGATTTTCTTAAGAACTTGTGCGGCCGCAGTTGAGGCATGGGCGATGATTAGCGTGTCGTCGGCATATTGAAGCACGGTCGGAGGAAGGTCTGGGTAGACAGGATGGTGAAGGACACTTTCATCAGTAGCGGCTGGTTTCAGGATCATCTGCTAGAGGACGTCAGCTACTATGATGAAAAGGTAGGGTGAGATGGGGTCACCTTACCGCAGGCCATTTCTGCATTGTATCCAGCTACCAGGTATACCGTTGAGTGAGATAGCAGTTTTTCCGGAGGTGAGTAGGTCATCAACCCAATTGCAGTAGCGGGTGGGGAAGCCACGGTGTCGAAGAATTTTAATTAAGGAGGTCCAAGAGATGGAGTCAAAAGCCTTTCTGAAGTCAAGTTTAAGGACCATGGTGGCAGCTTTGCGTTTGTGGCAGCAATTCAATGAGTCGGCTGCGTAGATGAAGTTTTCGGCGATACATCGACCAGTAATGAAGCCAGTTTGGTCACCGTGGACAAGCACGGGAATGTAAGATTTTAGCCGGTTGGTGAGGAGCTTGGCAATCCCTTTGACAGGGCAGTTTTGCAGGGCAATGGGTCTGAAGGCGCCGGCATTGTCGGCACCCTCTTTTTCAGGGAGTAAGATGACAATGGAACGATTAAAACGCTTGGTTTGGGAGGAGGAGTTTGCGAACTCGTGGAAGAAAGGGATGATGAGGTGTTTAATATGTGGCCAGAAAGAGCGGTAGAAACTGGGACCGAAGCCGTCCGGTCCAGGGTTGGCATTAGGGTTCATGTGCAAGAAAGCTAGCTTGATCTCGTCATCGGAAAAGGGGGCGTCGAGATGCCGCAGTTGCAGGATTTGGGTGGGGTGATATCTTCTAAGTTGAAATTCCATTGAGTAGCGGCCGGAGTGCCAAGAAGCTCTTGGTAGTAGTCTTTTAGGATTTTGGCTTTCTGGTCATGGGAGAAGAAGTTGCATCCCAGGTGCCGCAAGATGGGGATTTGGTTTTTCCAAAAGCGTTGAGAGGCTGAGACATGGAAGAATTTTGTGTTCTCGTCATTGTAGATGGCGCATTTGATTTCGGATCGTTGTCTAAGGGCTAGCATACGGTCGCGGGTGGCTCTTTGCAGCGTGGCTTTAACAACTACACATAATTGAAGTTCGGAGGGGTGAGAGGCCTCGATTCTTCTTTTAAGTCGATCAGAGTAATAATGCGTTTGCAGCATAGCTCTCTGGTGTGGGCAGGCAGCAAGGTTTTGGTCCATTGCTTGAGGCAGGACCGGCAGGTTTGAAGGGTGCTGGCCAAACGGGCTGAGGGGGAGAGGTGGGCCGGGGCGGGGTGTTGACAGATTTGGGCGATCAAACGTTTGCAGGCCAGGTTATAGGCCCAGCAACGTTCGAACCGAAAAAGGCGGGAACGAGGAACCGACATAGAGATTGAGATGATTAGTGGCACATGATCCGAGATGGCGTGGGTGAGTGAAGTTAACGAGGTGTGGGGAAGGCATGATTCCAGGCTAAATTAAATAAGGCACGGTCGAGCCGTTCTAGGAGAGGGGCTTCTCTATTGTTGGACCAAGTAAACTGCCGATCTAGTAGAGGCAGCTCGAGGAGAGCTAGCTCATCAAGCGTGTCACTGAAAATGTGGGATTCTCGTTGGTGAAAGTTGTCATTATTTTTCTCGTGGGGGAAGCAGATCAGGTTGAAATCGCCTACAACTAGCCACGGTGTGTTCTCAGGAGGAGCTATGGCTTTTAACTCAGCGAGGAAGAGAGGTTTTCCCCCTCTTTTGGTGGGGCCGTAAATGTTAGTAACACAGATGGGGGAAGGGAGTGCGAGAGATGTGAAGGTGAGAGTAGAGCAGAAACCATGATTCATGTGGTTTGTGATGCGAAGGGAGCTGGTGTTGGCAGCAGAGAGCAAGCCCCCAGCGGTGCCCGTGGCAGGTGAAGTGGCATAGTAGTCGAGGGAGGTTGGCAGGAAGGACCTGACTTTTGGGACAGAGGACGTGGCAAGCTTAGTTTCCTGGAGTAGCAGCAGATTAGGTTTGATAGATAAGAGTTCAGATAGTACATCATTGCATTTGTCCGCATCACCCAGGCCCCTAACATTCCATGAGCAGAGATACATAGTTGTTGCGGGCATATTAAACAGTAACACAGACACCAGGACACACTAAACTGACGGACACGCTCACAGACACGTTGATAACAGACGCAGATAAGTAGTAGCCTTGACGACTTGATAAACTAGGACCAAACAGACACATGGCATCGACTAGCGGCAGCAGAAAGATGTTACACATGAGATCACTTGGCAGCACCAGCAACAGACTTGGCAACGAGGTCGATCTCGTCAGCAGAGGAGCCATCCTCTTTGGCCACAACAGCATGCGCCAGAGGCGAGCCAGGCTTAGAGTCGTCAGCAGCAAGACGAGCGAAGCGAACTGCATCGTCGAAGTCCTGGGCGGAACTTGCCGCCATCAGGCGCTTGGCCTTGGCACAGGAATCCTTGTCAGCCATAGACTCCTTGGCGTACGGCTCCGCCAAGGTGAGACGGGCACTGCGCCAGACATGCAGCACATCCTTGGCGCGCTTGGCCTTGCCGCGCCTCTTCTTAGCCACCGCCTCATGAACCACAGGAGCGGGTTCGGGGAGGAGAGGCACAACGACGTTATCCGGCGCCGACGCGATGCCGGAGCGAGGGCGGCGCGAGTAGGTGCGCGGCGTAGGAGAGGAAGAAGGCGCTCCTGGAGGAGGAGAGGCAACCAGAGGAGAGGCCAACTGCGGAGCAAGCTGCTCGGCAAGGGCCTCAAAAACGGCAGCGATGGAGGTGAACGGCACAGAAGACACCGGAGGGGAAGTGGAGGAATCAGAGATCGCCTGGGCAGTCTAGATAGGCTCCGGAGGCGTTGGCACAGGCACAGGAGGGGTGCGGTGTGTAGGTGGTGCAGGATGGAGTTTAGGACCACAGGTGGGGCTATGCCAACACGGGCCAGCGGGACACTACTCCAAGCTGAGCACGCTTAACTTTGGAGTTCTGTCCGAATGGGCTCCCGGAAAAGAAGGAATTCCTTATTGATATGAGTAGTCTATCATCCCTAATAAGCCAGGCCATCACATACACCCCCACTCAGAGGAACCGATGTCCTCGTCGGGCCACAGGAACGTTCCCTCTTGGCACATACGTTTGTGCTTCCAGTCCAGTACATGTGCCATGCCGTGTGCCACGACGGGTCACAAAAGTCATGAACAACATGACCACGCACCTGTCCGCAACCATCCGTGTAACCGCGAGGGTCGGCTCTGATACCAACTTGTAATGCCCCGGACACACCCGCCGGTGGTCGTTACTCCTGGCGGGATCTAAACTGGCCCCACAGATCAATACTAGTCTTTTCTGCGCACTTTGTCCTCACTCGTGCACACCCGGGAGCAACTTCCCGGTCGGTCACCCATCCTGACACTACTCCAAGCTGATCACGCTTAACTTTGGAGTTCTGTCCGAATGGGCTCCCGGAAAAGAAGGAATTCCTTATTGATATGAGTAGTCTATCATCCCTAATAATCCAGGCCATCACATGGGGGTCCCTGCGGGTACTCAGGGGACACAACCACCGGCCCAAAGGCGGCCATGGTAGCCTCAGCACGCTCCAAGCCCAGTGCACGGTCAGAATCATCAGAGTCATAATCAGAGGCGGCATCAACAGCAGTACCGTCGTCTGAGGAGAAGGGGGGTCGTTTGGACCTAGACGAGTGACTCTGCCATGCTCAAGCAGCTGGACTACAAGGATGTCAAGGCTAGGGAGCTGCACCGTGACGCCGTCGGGAAGATGGGTGCCCTTGAACAGGGCGATATGGGCGCGGATGGAAGTGCGATCGTCTGAGAGGAGGCAGTACTGATCAATGGAGTAGATCTCTCAAAGGAAGTTGAGAATGAAGTGAACACCAAAGGGATGCCACAGCTCTAGAGGGAAGCCAATGGCCTCGATCTCGGTGATATCGTCCTCGAATAGAGCAATGGAACGGCCATGGTTTTCAGCGGGCTCAAAGGAGATGGAGTTGCCATCGATGTGCATGGGACCTCGAGCGAGGACAGTGTGGCAGACAGAGGCATTGGGGAAGGCGACAAGGCCAGCACCACGGAAGGAGGCGGCGGCGCGAAAGGTGGGGTTGCCGCCAAGCTTGCGGAGGGCACGTCGGATATCTAGGAAGGGGTTGTGCACTAGTGTGCCAAAGTGAACGAAGGCGTAGCGGGCAATGTCGTTGTGGACTAGCTGTGATGGGACAACGATGAGGGGCTGAGATGGTGGCTGCGGGATCGGTGCAAAGGTAGGGGGGCCCTGTGGAAGCAAGGTGGCAGAGAGCGGGCGGGGCGAGAAGTAGGAGTTGGCATGGGTGGTGGGAAGGAATGGCGAGCAGCCGTGGCAGCAGCGGCGTCGTCAAGGTCGCAGATCGCCTTGACGAGGTGTAGCCTGAGCTTGACTGCGACGGTGTCGATGGGGTTGGAGAGATCCGGTGGAGAAGAGTTGAGGTCGAGCGCAGCCTCAGGGCAGAGGAGGTCGGCCTCGCTAGTGGTGGCACCAAAGTGGTGCGGGAGCGAGGAGGACGATCCACTGGAGGCGACAGGCACCAGGAAGGAGCCGAGCCGCACCGTTGACTGGGGCGCGGCATCAGGGGAGGCGGGTGCGATGTTGTTCGTGGCATCCATACTGCTAGGAGGAGCAAAGGCTAGGTTAAGATTGAGGGAAGGAGAAGGGGGGAGGGGAGGAAAAGAAGTGTGCAAGTGAGTAGCTTTGCACCTGAAACTGCAGTGGCCGGATCTCCAGCAGCGTGAGCAGCGGATTGGGTCTCGACAGTCGAAGACCAGGTGGTCTTGCGCCAGGCAGCAGAAGCACCAGCGTCTCTTCTTCTTCATCGCAGTTTTGGGCTGGTGTTGATGGAGAGGAGGTGGTTTGGGTGAGGTAGGGGAGACAGGAGGGCAGGTATATAAGGAAGAGGAGGGGGCGGGGTGGGCGAGATAAGGGCATCCCTATAGGAGAGCGGCTTGAGGTTGCTGGTTGAGGTGAGGCGCGGCGCGTGGCAGAGGGGGAGGGAATCTACCGTGCTTTGGGAAGTATGGGGAGGGGGCATGCAATGGCAGACGGGGTTCGGATTAGACGGAAGCGAGGCGGAGAGGACGCGATAAGCGCATGCGTGCGTGACCAAGGTGTGGTCTGAGCCGGTGATGTGAGGGGTGGAAGTGCGCGGGTCACGAGGAGGCCGGGGCCCGTTGTCAGTGGCGTGGGTAGCTTTGCTAGGTGATGAGCCGTTGGGTGGCTCGAGATCTTGCGTGACGGGGCCAGCTGACATCGACGATGAGCCCCACTCGTCGGCGTCATTGGTTGGGTGGTCAAAGGAAGCGAGGGTTGGGTGTGGGTGCAGGGTGTGTGTTTTGGCCAAAAGGGGGCCGGCTGGCAGCTGCTGGTGGCCCCAACGGTCAGCGACCTGGAGTGGTGGTGAAGTGAGTGCGCGACGGGGCAGGGGTCTCTCGTAGTCTAAAGTAGGTCTAGGGGATGGAAAAATGGGCTGGCTAGGATTAGCCTTTTTGTTCTCGGGTTGAGCCGGGGGGATTGACAGGTGAGGCTGGGCCGGGGCTCGCGTAGATACCGAAGAGATATGGAGCAGGACGGACGGATTTGTTGCCGCTGCCGGAGGGATGTCGCATGCGAGATTTGAAAAGGTGTTAGCTGTTTGGGGCGGGTGGTTGACGGGGCTTGTCGAGGCGCATGCATGGGAGGATGGTTGTACTTTGTGGTCAACCAAGTCGCGAGGGGGGTCTCTGGGCGAGCCAGGGGCAAGGTACCATTCATGCATGGGGTTGTGGCTGGGGGCACATGTGAAAGAGATATGTCATCGTGCATGCATGGTGGTGGGCCCGAACTTGCATGGGCGCCCGACGTATCGGACGTGGGCGTAGGCAAGGTGGTGGTTTGGGTGTCGTTAAGAGAATGGCCAGGAGCAAGAAGGATAGAGAAAGGACCAAGGATGGACTCGGTTCTACAAGCCGTTGCGTGTGCGGAGCTGTGAATAGTGGTTTGACCTGAAGTGTCGGTGTCGGTACGTGAGGTTGAGTCAAGATCAAACTGAGCCTCAGGATGTGAGGCAAACAGGCGAAATTCAAAATGGGAGAGCACGCACGGAGAGCGTGAGATCATGTGGTCACGAACGACTGGGGAGGTAACATAGGTGCAGAACAGCCTAGAGTGAAAAATTTGCATGTGAAAAATGTTTGAACTTGCAAAAAGGTGGTCTAAGGCATCAGAAACTAGCTTGACAGAAGGAATAATCGGCTTAAACAGGTGAACTACTATCCAAACGAGGGTAAGCTCGGTGCAAGTGGTAGTTACTGGGTTACAAGCGACATCCAAGGCGTAGTCATGCAGCATTAGATGGCGGAAGCAAATACCGGGGCGAACGAGGCGTACCTTGGAGCCATGGCTAGGCAGCTGCACGCTCATTGGAGTGGCGAGGACAACAGGAGCCGGAGTCAGCGCGGACGGGGTAGACAGAAGATCTGGAGGCACGAGCGCGCGGGGGCGCCGCGGAGGCCGGGCCGGAGGCAGGCGCCGACGCCGAAGGCCATGGGAAGCGGAGAAGGATCCCCGGGCGTCGGAAATTGCTGAAGCTGGCGATGAGGCAAGCCACATCACTGCTGGCTACGGTGAAGGAGAAGCGGCCAACATCCTCGACAGTGACGTTGAAGGCGAGGTGGTTTCCTCCAAACAGGCAGGCCAGGACAAGGGCGAAAGAACCAGCGTCGAGATCAGAAGGAAACTGGATCACACGCACAACCGAACGGCACCCATGCCAAAGTTCACCGGGGGGCGGGGTGACGTGCGACCGAAGTCGCGTCCAGGCCAAGGACGCGAAGGCGCGGCCCAGGTCATGGCGAACAAGGAGGTGGTCGGCGAGGGTGGGGCAGCCCGAGTAGCTGAGGAGGTGGCGAGAAGCGGCGATGGCTGGGTTGATGTCATATGGCTCAATGGCGAGGGAAAGGGATGCAGGCGGGCGGCAGGATGCCTTGAGCCCGAGGAGCATTGATGCCCCCTCCGGGGAGGCAACATGGAAACGGTAGAGGTTGTCGCAAACTTTGTGAATGAAGAAGTCGCTGGCGACACCGCCGCAGCAAGCCTGGAGGAAGGCCGCTACGAGCGTGTCGTTGAGAAGGAGAACGGCATCGGAAAAGCACGCTAGCAGGGGGTGGAGGAGGTCGAGTCATAGGAGGAGACCGGGAGGTGGAGGCGGCGAAATACCGCATCCTGAAGGGCTAGGCCGGCAGAGTCGTGGATGCACAGGAGGTTGCGGAGCGCGACTTGGCCGGCTTGAATGAAGCGCGGGATAGGTGGGCGAGCAGGGGGCTGGGAAGGGCTGAGGGCGACGGCGGTGAGGCTAGGGTTCGCCGGAGGAGGTGGAGGAGGTGGGTCGGGAGCGGAGAGGGCGAGAGGAGGCGGAGGAGGAGCCATCGTGAACGAAGAAATAAAAGCCGTCCGAAGAAATAAAAGCCAACCCATGAATCTTCACAAAGCTCTTCTAATTTTTCACATGTTATGGTGCTCCTGTAAAAACATAGCATGCAAGTAAACAAGTAGAACCTGCACACCTTTCATGGTCATGATTTAATATTTTACATATTCACTACATAATGAGAAGGGAGAGCTGAAAGCATGAGCTGGGCAAGAAGATCAACCATAACATAACAAAGCAGGCTTGTGGCAAATAAGAAAAATGGAAAGCTAAGAAGCTAGCGTAAATTAGTTTTGCAAGCTCCACACGATCATGAATACGCAAAGCAGATAACCGTACAAGATGGGTCACAAAACTCAAGATAGAATGTGAGCATGGGCACAAAATCACCTCACAAGCAGAACTTCTATAACTCATGATTGCTGAGGGAGTCCTGGATTAGGGGGTCTCCGGACAGCCGGACTATATCCTTTGGCCAGATTGTTGGACTATGAAGATACAAGATTGAAGACTCCGTCCCGTGTCCGGATGGGACTCTCCTTGGCATGGAAGGCAAGCTAGGCAATACGGATATGTAGATCTCCCCCCTTGTAACCGACTCTGTGTAACCCTAGCCCCCTCCGGTGTCTATATAAACCAGAGGGTTTAGTCCGTAGGACAACATACAATCATACCATAGGCTAGCTTCTAGGGTTTAGCCTCTACGATCTCGTGGTAGATAAACTCTTGTAATACTCATATCATCAAGAACAATCAAGCAGGACGTAGGGTATTAACTCCATCAAGAGGGCCCGAACCTGGGTAAACATCATGTCCCCTGCCTCCTGTTACCATCCGCCTTATACGCACAGTTCGGGACCCCCTACCCGAGATCCGCTGGTTTTGACACCGACATTGGTGCTTTCATTGAGAGTTCCACTGTGCCGTCACCGTAAGGCTCGATGGCTCCTTCGATCCTCGGTAACGATGCGGTCCAAGGTGAGGTTCTCCTCCCCGGACAGATCTTTGTATTTGGCGGCTTCGCACTGCGGGCCAATTCGCTTGGCCATCTAGAGCAGATCGAGAGCTACGCCCCTGGCCCTCAGGTCAGGTTCGGAAACTTAAACTACACTGCCGACATCCGCGGAGACTTGATCTTCGACAGATTCGAGCCCATGTCAGGTGCGCCGCGCAGTCACGATGAGCATGACGTAACTCTGCCATCGGACAATATTTGGGAGATCGCATCTGCAACTACTCCGCCCGTCAATCCGGAGCAAATCGCGCCATCCGAGAACGGAGGGATAGACCCCGCCATGGAGGCTGCACTCTCAGTGGCGATAGAACCGGATACTGACTTCACCCCTTATGAGAGCCGTGTCGCCAAACCGCTGGATTCATCTCCAGCCATGGACTCCGAGCCACTTACATCTGTGCCCGTCGAATCAGACTGGAAGCTAATCATGGAGTTCACCTCCGCGGATATCTTTCAGCACTCACCTTTCGGCGATGTGCTAAATTCATTAAGGTCTCTCTCCCTGTTAGGAGAACCTTGGCCGAACCATGTCCGCTAGAATGGGATGCGGATGACAAAGAAATTCACTGCCCACCCACCACCCACTTAGTAGCCACTGTCGACGATTTAACCGACATGCTCGACTTCGACTCCAAAGACATCGATGGTATGGACGATGATGCAGGAGACGAGCAGGAACCACCACCCACCGGGCGCTGGACTGCTACCTCATCATACGACATATACATGGTGGACACCCCTAAAGAAGGCAATGGCGACGAGACAGCAGAGGATGACCCTCCAAGAAGCAACCCAAGCGCCGACGTCAGCGGTGCCGCTCTAAGTCCCGCCACAGCAAAAGTAGTGATACTGGCACAGGAGATAATAGCACTCCGGATAGTGTCGAACACAACCACAATCCCCTCCAGCACGATGTAGAGCCGTCGGATGAACAAGCTAGCCCTCCAGACTAGGCAGCAGATGGAGAACCGGAGGAGGACAATTACATGCCTCTCTTCGAAGACGAGGCAAGCCTCGGCGATGAAGAATTTATCGTGCCTGAGGACCCCGTCGAGCAGGAGCGCTTCAAGCACCGGCTTATGGCCACAGCAAATAGCCTGAAGAAAAAGCAACAACAGCTTCAAGCTGATCAAGACTTGCTAGCAGATAGATGGACCGAAGTCCTTGCGGCCGAGGAATACGAACTCGAGCGCCCCTCCAAGAGTTACCCAAAATGCAGGTTGCTACCTCACCTCGAGGAGGAAGCATTGAAACCTCATTCACCAGTGTACGATGCGGCTGACCGGCCACTGCGTGGCCGAGCCAGAGAGGCGTTTCAGTCGGAAGTTCAGCCTGCACCCCGCCGCCACTCAATCAAAAATACCAAGGCCCGGGGAAACACACGGGACCTGCGAGACGTATTGGACAGTAAGGTAAAATTTGCAAGGTCAATATATGGGTCACGGGCACGCGCGCCAACATGGGACGATGATCGTCGCGCCGGATACACCAAAAGCAAATCCGGCCGGGCCGAATACAGCAGACAAGGCTCATATGAACTGCATCATGATATAGCCCGGCACAGAGGCGCCACACCCCCCCCTATGCTTCACTGATGAAGTTATGGATCATGAATTCCCGGAGGGTTTCAAACCCGTAAATATCGAATCATATGATGGTACAATAGATCCCGCTGTATGGATTGAGGATTTCCTCCTTCACATCCACATGGCTTGCGGTGATGATATACATGCCATCAAGTACCTCCCACTAAAACTCAAAAGACCAGCTCAGCATTGGCTGAATAGCTTGCCAGCAGACTCCGTCGGCAGTTGGGAGGATCTGGAAGACGCATTCTTTGACAACTTCCAGGTCACTTATGTGCAACCATCGGATGCTGATGACTTGAGCCATATAACTCAGCAGCCAGGGGAATTGGCCAGACAATTCTGGACTTCATTCCTGACTAAGAAAAACCAAATTGTCGACTGTCTGGACGCAAAGGCCCTAGCGGCATTCAAGCACAACATCCGTGACGAGTGGCTTGCGCGCCACCTTGGCCAGGAGAAGCCGAAGTCTATGGCAGCCCTCACGACACTCATGTCCCGCTTTTGCGCGGGCGAGGATAGCTGGCTGGCTCGCAATAATAACACATCAATGAATCCGGGTACTTCGGATACCAAAGATGCCAACGGTAGACAACGTCGTAACAGACCAAAGCGCCGCAATAACGGCGATAACACCGAGGATACGACAGTCAATGCCGGATCCAGAGGCTCTAGATCCGGTCAGCGGAAAAAGCCATTTAAAAGAAGTACTCCGGCTCCGTCCAGTTTGGATCGCACACTGGATCGCTCATGGCAAATCCACGACACCCCCGACAAGCCAGCCAATCACACCAACAGAGAATGCTGGGTGTTCAAGTAGGCCGGCAAGTTAAATGCTGAAAACAAGGACAAGGGGCTGCATAGTGATGACGAGGAGGAGCCCCAGCCGCCGAAAATGGGAGGACAGAAGGGGTTCCCCCCACAAGTGAAGACGGTGAACATGATATACGCAACCCAAATTCCCAAGAGGGAGCGAAATCGTGCACTAAGGGACGTCTATGCGATGGAGCTCGTCGCCCCAAAGTTCAACCCATGGTCTGCTTGCCCGATCACCTTTGATCGCAGGGACCACCCCACTACTATCCGTCATGGCGGATCCGCCGCACTGGTCCTAGACCCCATCATCGACGGATTTCACCTCACTCGAGTCCTTATGGACGGCAGCAGCAGCCTAAACTTGCTCTATCAGGATACAGTGTGAAAAATGGGCATCGATCCCTTGAGGATCAAACCCACCAAAACCACCTTTAAAGGCGTCATCCCAGGTGTAGAGGCCCATTGCACGGGCTCAATCACACTGGAAGTGGTCTTCGGATCACCGGACAACTTCCGAAGCGAGGAGTTAATCTTCGACATCGTCCCGTTTCGCAGTGGCTATCATGCACTGCTCGGACGAACTGCATTTGCAAAATTCAATGCAGTACCGCATTACGCATACCTCAAGCTCAAGATGCCAGGACCTCGGGGGGTCATAAAGTGAATGGAAACACAGAACGCTCACTCCGCAGAGAAGAGCACACTGCGTCCCTCGCAGCAGAAGCACAAAGCAGCCTTTCAAGGCAAACTACTAATTTGGCGATACAGCCCCCGAACACATTCAAGCGTGTCCAGAGTAAACTGCAACAGGATCGCCTGGTACGTTCAGAGCTCGCCTAGCAATTCGGCCCCCGTCCCAGTCCCAGTCAAGCGACGAAATCCGTACCACGCGTACATAATTACGCACTGAAAATACCATGGACATAGGCAGGGGCATGATCAGGGCACGTCCCGCAATGCGGCTTAATTGCCCTAGGGGCTATATATCTTTATCATTTCTTTTCTCTTTCAAGGCCTAACTCTCTGGAAGCCCTTTCCGGCAGTATGATTGCCGGACACATTATGGGAAGGAACAACCAAGGTGGCAAGAAGCTAAGATGTACATGGGAACCCCCAGGTGGTCTCTAATAATAATACCCACTTTCTACTATCCATACGCAGCTTGCCCTTGGATAAGACATTTCGAATAGTCCTACTTTCTGCTCATTGCACTACCTGTACCAGTACGCTTCGACTTATTATTTAAATAACAATGCATAGCATTAGTCTATTATTGCATTATTCATTCTTTTTTCCTTTATGTCCATTTACGACAATACGCACCCGTAAATTCGGGTACGGTCAGTACGCCAGGGGCTTTCGTTTACCCCATAATACGGCGCGAGAAGTCCGAACACTTTCGACAATGCGGCACCCCGAACTTATAGCATTATATGCATCAGCTCCAAATCATGTCTTGGGTCAATAGTTGGGTTTGCCCGGCTCCCATGCTTTGGTACCTTACGTTCCGCTATATCGGCTAAGGTAGCGGTGGGAGAACTACTGCGATTGTGTCCCGGTTCTTCCGGACGAGCACCTCAGTAGAGAAAGCCGAAAACTGACTGTCATGATAAGGCGAGAGACTACTCGAGTTCGAGAGGTCTCAAGTCCTTAAAGTCTTTTCCCGCTTCGGGCGAGGAGTCGGCCTTGTCCGGCTTAGGCGTGTATAGTGCCCCAAATTCGGCCTTCCGAATACCAGGGGCTTCGCCAAAATTTAAAATTGTAGACTTCTATGGCTAAGTGAGAGTGATAAAGCATTATAGTCCGATTGCCTGGTTCGTTGTGCTGAACACCTCCCTTGAAGGACCCAAAATTGGGGTAAAGAGTGCTCAGGTTTATCCCGAACACCCCAGTACTAGTTACATGGGGGCAGAAGCCGACGACTGGCCAACTCTCAGATTTTGTAAACGGTCGCACAGAAGGTAATATTTTAAATTCAAAAGGCGTTGCATAGCGCAGATGAACTTGTTTCACATTATAGGATCACATGAGCATGTTCATTCAAAAATTACATCCCTGGCACATTCATCCGCCACAAGGCGGGAACCCTTCAGGACACTCATAATACATCTCGGGGCAGCGATGCTCCTTGCCCTCCGGCGGCCCCTCCTTCACCAGCTTCACGGCGTCCAGCTTCGCCCAGTGCACCTTCGCCCGGGTAAAAGCCCTGCACGCACCCTCGATGCAAGCAGACCGCTTTATGACTTCAAGTCGTGGGCAGGCGTCGACGAGCCGCCTCACCAGACGGAAGTAGCTGCCGGACAGGGGCTCGCCAGGCCACATCCGGACTATAAGGCCCCTCATGGCTTGTTCGGCCGCCTTGTGAAGCTCGACCAACTGCTTTAGCTGGTCGCTCAAGGGCACGGGGTGTTCAGTCCCAGTATACTGAGACCAGAACAACTTCTCCGTTGAGCTCCCCTCCTCAGCTCGGTAAAACTCCGCGGCATCCAGTACACTGCGGGGAAGATCTGCAAACGCTCCTGGAGAGCTCCGAACTCGGGTAAGAAAAAGGAAAGTTTCCTTCACATGCTTGCTTTGCATAATGAATGTCTTACCCGCGGCTATCTTCTTCGCCGCATCAATCTCCTGGAGGGCCTTGTGGGCTTCAGCCTTGGTGCATCGGGCGCTTTCGAGCGCCTTCTCAAGCTCGGACTCTCGCGTCTTAGAGTCAAGCTCCAAGGACTCGTGTTTCTTGGTGAGAGCCTCGAGCTCTTGCTGCACCTCGCCCACTCGAGCTTCTTGTTTCTCCCGCTCAATGCGCTCCTTGGCCGCATTGTCTTCGGCCTCGGACAGCGCCTTCTTCAGGGTCGCCACTTTGGTCATGGCCCCTGGAAAATTCATGATGATCCTATTACTTTACACCCGAACTACTTTTATTTTATATAGACAAGGTATTGCTTACCTTTGCTCTCCTCGAGCTGCCTCTTGGTAAGGCCAAGCTCGTTCTCGGACCGCTCCAGGTCCTGCTTCAGTGCAGAGACCTCCGCAGTACATGCGGCAGCGGCCAGCAGTGAAGCCTGCACATACACATAGATATATTGTGATTAGACTCCTGAGTCATCATTTGATCCTCTATTCGGCCTTTCTACTCGAACGCCGAACAGAGCATCAGGGGCTATGAAAGTGCAACTATCCCTAGGTGGTTTTGGTAATTCATAACAACATATAGCTCATTGAGCTAATACTATTCCAAGATGATTATTTCAGGAAAGCTCAATGATTGGCATGGCATGGATATGAAAGTGGAACCCTCAAAATGCTAAGGACAATGGATTGGCTCAAGCTCAAAAGCTCAAGACTCTTCATTTTATATTTTAGTGATCCAAGATCACATTGAGTCCATAGGAAAAGCCAATACTATTAAGGAGGGATGAGGTGTTGCTTAATGAGCCTCTTGCTTCATGTGCTTAATGATATGCTCCAAAACCCTCAACTACTTTCCCATATCCACATATGACCTAAACTCCAAGCCAAACTCGGTCCTACCGATTCTTCTTATCCGGCGCCACCGAGTTTCACTTGTCATTAGCCACTGCCAAACCCTAGCAATTCGGTCCTACCGATAAGGATCTCGGTCCCACCGAGATGGGGTTGCAAACTCTCTGTTTCCCTTTCGTAACTTTTCGGTCCCACCGAAAGAGCGAATCGGTCCCACCGAGATTGCAATGTAAACTCAGTGTTTCCCCTTTGTAACTTTTCGGTCTCACCGAGTTTCACTCTGTCCCACCGAAAGAGCAAATCGGTCCCACCGAGTTTGCCTGACCAACTCTCTGGTTAGCTAATTACCAAACTCGGTCCCACCGAGTTTGTGTAATCGGTCTCACCGAGATTACGTTATGCCCAAACCCTAACCGAATCGGTCCCACCAAGTTGCATGCCAGTCCCACCGAAATTCCTAACGGTCACTAGGTTTACATTTTCGGTCCGACCGAGTTTTATGATTCGGTCCCACCGAGATTGGAAAACTGTGTAACGGTTGGATTTTGTGTGGAGGCTATATATACCCCTCCACCTCTTTCTCATTCCAAGAGAGAGCCATCAGAACACACACATCATTCCAACTCATTTGTTCTGAGAAAGAACCACCTACTCATGTGTTGAGATCAAGACATTCCATTCCTACCATATGAATCTTGATCTCTAGCCTTCCCAAGTTGCTTTCCACTCAAATCTTCTTTCCACCAAATCCAAATCCTATGAGAGAGAGTTGAGTGTTGGGGAGACTATCATTTGAAGCACAAGAGCAAGGAGTTCATTACCTACACACCATTTGTTACTTCTTGGAGAGTGGTGTCTCCTAGATTGGCTAGGTGTCACTTGGGAGCCTCCGACAAGATTGTGGAGTTGAACCAAGGAGTTTGTAAGGGCAAGGAGATCGCCTACTTCATGAAGATCTACCGCTAGTGAGGCAAGTCCTTCGTGGGCGACGGGCATGGTGGGATAGACAAGGTTGCTTCTTCGTGGACCCTTTGTGGGTGGTTGCTTCTTCGTGGACCCTTCGTGGGTGGAGCCCTTCGTGGACTCGCACAACCGTTGCCCTTGGGTGGAGCCCTATGTGGACTCGCGCAACCGTTACCCTTCGTGGGTTGAAGTCTCCATCAACGTGGATGCAGGATAGCACCACCTATCCGAACCACGGGAAAAACATCCGTGTCTCCAATAGCGTTTGAATTCTCCAAACCCTTCCCTTTATATTCTTGCAAGTTGCATGCTTTACTTTCCACTGCCAATATACTCTTTGCATGCTTGCTTGAATTGTGTGATGATTGCTTGACTTGTTCTAAAATAGCTAAAATCTGCCAAGAACTAAAATTGGGAAAAGGTTAAGTTTTTATTTGGTCAAGTAGTCTAATCACCCCCCCTCTAGACATACTTTCGATCCTACAGGCTACTATCTATGCGGCAATATTTTCTTATATTTTGATTGCTTACCTCAAAGCCTGTTAGGAGGCTGGCGCAAGCTTCAGTCAGCCCGTTTTTGGCAGACTGAACTTTCTCGATCACCGCACTCATGATAGTACGGTGCTCTTTGTCGATGGAAGCGTCGCGAAGTGCTTCCAGCAAGTTGTCCGGTGCCTCTGGATAGACAGAGGACACTGGCACGGATGGCTTTCCCCCCTTAATGGGGGGTTGTCCGCCGGAGTCTGGAACCACCGAAGATTCCGGTGCAGTGTTCGGCTCGGGGGCGAACCTGGAGCCCATGGGAGTCCGGCTCCCTTTGCGCCCAGGGTCCGGAAGGTCGCCTCGAGGCGCCCCCAGGACTGCCTCCCCTTGGCCAAGTGCCTGTTGAGACAACACCTTGACGTTGTCCGTAGGGCAAGAGGTGGAGGCGGTCGGAAGAGAACCGTTGTTCATATCTGACGAGTCCAACGAACCGCTCGACGAAGATACGTCGAAATGAGCTTGGGACGGACTGCATAATCATGTTTGCCATGAGGAGAAGCAGTGCAGTAAAACATACCATGAATTACTATGGTGTCCGGATACTTACAACTTCGCCAGGGGCTTGACCCTGGGTAGCCACTCGTCGTCGTTGTAGGCGGCCGTCGTGGAGCAGCCCGGAGGGAGGGTCCTGCCCTTCTTGGACCCTTCGGCCTCCCCGGTTGGGTCGGCCTTCCTTTTCTTGTCTCCCCGGCTGGGGGGAGAACTTTCCTCTTCCTCCTCCTTGTTTTCGTGGGAGGAGGGCATGTCGGAGTTATCGGACGATGAGTCCGATACAACCTTGCGCCGGAGACCCTTTCGGGTCCCCGCGGCCTTCTGCTTGGCCTTCTTCACCAGCACCTCGTAAGGTGCTGGAACCAGCATCTCCGTCAGGAGAGCATCTGCAGGATCTTCTGGCAGGGGGGTGGGGTAATCGATCTGCTCCGCTGTCTTCACCCAGTCCTGTTAAAGGCATGGAAGGCTTAGATCCCTCACATGATTAAACTGGGCCAAATGGATACCCTATGAAATATAAAAACTTACCGGATTGGCGCGGCGCTTTGCGCTGAGTCCGCGGTCCTCGGTCCTCGGTGAGGGAAGGAGGTACCTCGGCGCCCTTGAACAGCACCCTCCAGACGTCCTCGTGCGTCGTGTCATAGAGCTCTCGTAGCGTCTGGTGCTTGGCCAGGTTGAACTCCCACAAGTTGAATACCCGTTGTTGACACGGGAGAATCCAGCAAAAGAGCATGACCTGGACCACGTTGACGAGCTTGATTTTCTTACTCATCATGTTCTTGATGCAGGTTTGGAGTCCTGTCAGCTCTACCGAGGAACCCCAGGATAGGCCCTTCTCTTTCCAGGAGGTGAGCCGTGTGGGGATTCTGGATCAGAATTCGGGGGCTGCCACCTAGTTGGTGTCGCGCGGCTCGGTGATGTAGAACCACCCCGATTGACACCCCTTTATGGTCTCCACATAGGAGCCTTCAAGCCAGGTGACATTAGGCATCTTTCCCACCATGGCGCCTCTGCACTCCTCTTGCTGGCCGACCACCACCTTCGGTTTAACATTGAAGGTCTTCAGCCACAGGCCGAAATGGGGCTTGATGCGGAGGAAGGCCTCACACACAACTATAAACGCCGAGATGTTGAGGATGAAATTGGGGGCCAGATCATGAAAATCCAGCCCGTAGTAGAACATGAGCCCGCGGACAAACGGGTGGAGAGGAAATCCCAGTCCGCGGACGAAGTGGGTGAGAAAAACTACCCTCTCATGGGGTTCGGGCATAGGGATGATCTGCCCTACATCTAGCAGCCGGTGCGCGATATCCGTGGCCAAATATCCGGCTTCTCGTAACTTTGTGATGTTCTCCTCCGTGACGGAGGAGACCATCCACTTGCCTCCCGCTCCGGACATGCTTGGAGTGGTTTGAGAAAAAAGATGCGAACTTGGGCGCTGGAGCTCAAGTGTGCGAGAGTGGGTAAGCAAGGAGGAAGAAGGTGTGGGTGAAAAGAGTGAATCCTAATCCCTTTATAAGGGCGGAAGAGGCGATGTGCCTCCCCACTTGCCTGGCAAAATCGCTTATTCCCCAAGCGTCGTAATTGATGGTGCGGTTGGGTTACCCACGTCCGTATTGATGAGAATCTCATAATAAGGGGAACACGATCTCTGCTTTGACAAGACGTGTCAAGAAAACCGCCTCGCGTTATGTGCGATGCTGGTTGAGAAAAACGGTTCGAATAATGACCAGGCCATGGCGCGATGTCATGCTGTCAAAACGTGTCAGCAGATTAGATTTGTGGAAATATTATTCTCTCTATGATGGTATGTGGAAGTTGTTTTGTAGAGCCGGACACTATCCTTGTGTGCAAAATCTTCCATGGAGTATTCGGAGGAGGAACCCGCCTTGCAATGCCGAAGACAATACTGCGCGCCGGACTCATTGTCATTGAAGTCTAGTTCAGGGGCTACTGAGGGAGTCCTGGATTAGGGGGTCTCCGGACAGCCGGACTATATCCTTGGGCCGGATTGTTGGACTATGAAGATACAAGATTGAAGACTGCGTCCCGTGTACGGATGGGACTCTCCTTGGCGTGGAAGGCAAGCTAGGCAATACGGATATGTAGATCTCCTCCCTTGTAACCAACTCTGTGTAACCCTAGCCCCATCCGGTGTCTATATAAACCGGAGGGTTTAGTCCGTAGGACAACATACAATCTTACCATAGGCTAGCTTCTAGGGTTTAGCCTCTACAATCTCGTGGTAGATCAACTCTTGTAATACTCATATCATCAAGAACAATCAAGCAGGACGTAGGGTATTACCTCCATCAAGAGGGCCCGAACCTGGGTAAACATCGTGTCCCCTGCCTCCTGTTATCATCCGCCTTGAAGGAAATATGCCCTAGAGGCAATAATAAAGTTATTATTTATTTCCTTATTTCATGATAAATGTTTATTATTCATGCTAGAATTGTATTAACCGGTAACATAATACATGTGTGAATACATAGACAAACAGAGTGTCACTAGTATGCCTCTACTTGACTAGCTCGTTGATCAAAGATGGTTAAGTTTCCTAACCATATACATGAGTTGTCATTTGATTAACGGGATCACATCATTAGGAGAATGATGTGACTGACTTGACCCATTCCGTTAGCTTAGCACTTGATCGTTTAGTTTGTTGCTATTGCTTTCTTCATGACTTATACATGTTCCTATGACTATGAGATTATGCAACTCCCGTTTACCGGAGGAACACTTTGTCTGCCACCAAACGTCACAACGTAACTGGGTGATTATAAAGGTGCTCTACAGGTGTCTCCAAAGGTACTTGTTGGGTTGGCGTATTTCGAGATTAGGATTTGTCACTCCGATTGTCGGAGAGGTATCTCTGGGCCCACTCGGTAATGCACATCACTATAAGCATTGCAAGCATTGCAACTAATGAGTTAGTTGCGGGATGATGTATTACAGAACGAGTAAAGAGACTTGCCGGTAACGAGATTGAACTAGGTATTGAGATACCGACGATCGAATCTCGGGCAAGTAACATACCGATGACAAAGGGAACAACGTATGTTGTTATGCGGTCTGACCGATAAAGATCTTTGTAGAATATGTAGGAGCCAATATGAGCATCCAGGTTCCGCTATTGGTTATTGACTGGAGACGTGTCTCGGTCATGTCTACATTGTTCTCGAACCCGTAGGGTCCGCACGCTTAACGTTACGATGATAGTTTCATTATGAGTTTAACCCTACCCCCCAAGCCCAATCCGGATTGGGCTTGGGGGGCGCGCCCCCTCCCTTGCTCCTTTCCCCTCCTTTCCACTAAGGCCCAATAAGGCCCATATACCTCCCGAGGGGTTCTGATAACCTCCCGGTGATCCGGTATTGTCCCAATCTTACCGGGAACCTTTCCGGTGTCCAAATATAGTCGTCCAATATATCGATCTTTATGTCTCGACCATTTCGAGACTCCTCGTCAAGTCCGTGATCACATCCGGGACTCCGAACAACCTTCGGTACATCAAAATATATAAACTCATAATGAAACTGTCATCGTAACGTTAAGCGTGCGGACCCTACGGGTTCGAGAACAATGTAGACATGACCGAGACACGTCTCTGGTCAATAACCAATAGCGGAACCTGGATGCTCATATTGGCTCCTACATATTCTACGAAGATCTTTACCGGTCAGACCGCATAACAACATACATTGTTCCCTTTGTCATCGGTATGTTACTTGCCCGAGATTCGATCGTCGGTATCTCAATACCTAGTTCAATCTCGTTATCGGCAAGTCTCTTTACTCGTTCCGTAATACATCATCTTGCAACTAACTTATTAGTTGCATTGCTTGCAAGGCTTAGGTGATGTGTATTACCGAGAGGGCCCAAAGATACCTCTCCGACAATCGGAGCGACAAATCCTAATCTCGAAATACGCCAACCCAACATGTACCTTTGGAGACACCTGTAGAGCACCTTTATAATCACCCAATTACGTTGTGACGTTTGGTGGCACACAAAGTGTTCCTCCGGTAAACGGGAGTTGCATAATCTCATAGTCATAGGAACATGTATAAGTCATGAAGAAAGCAATAGCAACATACTAAATGATCGGGTGCTAAGCTAATGGAATGGGTCATGTAAATCACATCATTCTCCTAATGATGTGATCCCGTTAATCAAATGACAACTCATGTCTACGGTTAGGAAACATAACCATCTTCAATTAACGAGCTAGTCAAGTAGAGGCATACTAGTGACACTTTGTTTGTCTATGTATTCACACAAGTATTACGTTTCTGGTTAATAAATTCTAGCATGAATAATAAACATTTATCATGATATAAGGAAATAAATAATAACTTTATTATTGCCTCTAAGGCATATTTCCTTCAGTCTCCCACTTTCACTAGAGTCAATAATCTAGATTACACAGTAATGATTCTAACACCCATGGAGCCTTGGTGCTGATCATGTTTTGCTCGTGGAAGAGGCTTAGTCAATGGGTCTGCTACATTCAGATCCGTATGTATCTTGCAAATCTCTATGTCTCCCACCTGGACTAGATCCCGGATGGAATTGAAGCGTCTCTTGATGTGCTAGGTTCTCTTGTGAAATCTGGATTCCTTTGCCAAGGCAATTGCACCAGTATTGTCACAAAAGATTTTCATTGGACCCGATGCACTAGGTATGACACCTAGATCGGATGTGAACTCCTTCATCCAGACTCCTCGTTTGCTGCTTCCGAAGCAGCTATGTACTCCGCTTCACATGTAGATCCCGCCACGACGCTTTGTTTAGAACTGCACCAACTGACAGCTCCACCGTTTAATGTAAATACGTATCCGGTTTGTGATTTAGAATTGTCCGGATCAGTGTCAAAGCTTGCATCAACGTAACCATTTACGATGAGATCTTTGTCACCTCCATATACGAGAAACATATCCTTAGTCCTTTTCAGGTATTTCAGGATGTTCTTGACCGCTGTCCAGTGATCCACTCCTGGATTACTTTGGTACCTCCCTGCTAGACTTATAGCAAGGCACACATCAGGTCTGGTACACAGCATTGCATACATGATAGAGCCTATGGCTGAAGCATAGGGAACATCTTTCATTTTCTCTCTATCTTCTACAGTGGTCGGGCATTGAGTCTTACTAAACTTCACACCTTGTAACACAGGCAAGAATCCTTTCTTTGCTTGATCCATTTTGAACTTCTTCAAAACTTTGTCAAGGTATGTGCTTTGTGAAAGTCCAATTAAGCGTCTTGATCTATCTCTATAGATCTTAATGCCCAATATGTAAGCAGCTTCACCGAGGTCTTTCATTGAAAAACTCTTATTCAAGTATCCCTTTATGCTATCCAGAAATTCTATATCATTTCTGATTAGCAATATGTCATCCACATATAATATCAGAAATGCTACAGAGCTCCCACTCACTTTCTTGTAAATACAGGCTTCTCCAAAAGTCTGTACAAAACCAAATGCTTTGATCACACTATCAAAGCGTTTATTCCAACTCCGAGATGCTTGCACCAGTCCATAAATGGATCGCTGGAGCTTGCACACTTTGTTAGCTCCTCTTGGATCGACAAAACCTTCCGGCTGCATCATATACAACTCTTCTTCCAGAAATCCATTCAAGAATGCAGTTTTGACATCCATCTGCCAAATTTCATAATCATAAAATGCGGCAAATTGCTAACATGATTCGGACAGACTTAAGCATCGCTATGGGTGAGAAGGTCTCATCGTAGTCAATTCCTTGAACTTGTCAAAAACCTTTTGCGACAAGTCGAGCTTTGTAGACAGTAACATTACCGTCAGCGTCAGTCTTCTTCTTGAAGATCCATTTATTTTTAATTGCTTGCCGATCATTGGGCAAGTCAACCAAAGTCCACACTTTGTTCTCATATATGGATCCCATCTCGGATTTCATGGCTTCAAGCCATTTTGCGGAATCTAGGCTCACCATTGCTTCTTCATAGTTCGTAGGTTCATCATGATCTAGTAGCATGACTTCTAGAACAGGATTACCGTACCACTCTGGTGCGGATCTTACTCTGGTTGATCTACGAGGTTCGGTAGTACCTTGTTCTGAAGTTTCATGATCATCATCATTAGCTTCCTCACTAATTGGTGTAGGTGTCACAGAAACCGGTTTCTGTGATGTACTACTTTCCAATAAGGGAGCAGGTACAGTTACCTCATCAAGTTCTACTTTCCTCCGACTCACTTCTTTCGAGAGAAACTCCTTCTCTAGAAAGGATCCATTCTTAGCAACAAATGTCTTGCCTTCGGATCTGTGATAGAAGGTGTACCCAACAGTCTCCTTCGGGTATCCTATGAAGACACATTTCTTTGATTTGGGTTCGAGCTTATCAGGTTGAAGCTTTTTCACATAAGCATCGCAGCCCCAAACTTTCAGAAATGACAAGTTTGGTTTCTTGCCAAACCATAGTTCATAAGGCGTCGTCTCAACGGATTTTGATGGTGCCCTATTTAACGTGAATGTGGTCGTCTCTAAAGCATAACCCCAAAACGATAGCGGTAAATCTGTAAGAGACATCATAGATCGCACCATATCAAGTAAAGTACGATTACGATGTTTGGACACACCATTACGCTGTGGTGTTCCGGGTGGCATGAGTTGCGAAACTATTCCGCATTGTTTCAAATGTAAACCAAACTCGTAACTCAAATATTCTCCTCCATGATCAGATCGTAGAAACTTTATTTTTTGTTACGATGATTTTCAACTTCACTCTGAAATTCTTTGAACTTTTCAAATGTTTCAGACTTATGTTTCATTAAGTAGATATACCCATATCTGCTTAAATCATCTGTGAAGGTGAGAAAATAACGATATCCACCACGAGCTTCAACATTCATTGGACCACATACATCTGTATGTATGATTTCCAACAAATCTGTTGCTCTCTCCATAGTGCCGGAGAACGGCGTTTTAGTCATCTTGCCCATGAGGCACGGTTCGCAAGTACCAAGTGATTCATAATCAAGTGGTTCCAAAAGTCCATCAGTATGGAGTTTCTTCATGCTCTTTACACTTATATGACCTAAACGGCAGTGCCACAAATAAGTTGCACTATCATTATCAACTCTGCATCTTTTGGCTTCAACATTATGAATATGTGTATCACTACTATCGAGATTCATCAAAAATAGACCACTCTTCAAGGGTGCATGACCATAAAAGATATTACTCATATAAATAGAACAACCATTATTCTCTGATTTAAATGAATAACCGTCTCGCATCAAACAAGATCCAGATATAATGTTAATGCTCAATGCTGGCACCAAATAACAATTATTTAGGTCTAATACTAATCCCGATGGTAGATGTAGAGGTAGCGTGCCGACCGCGATCACATCGACTTTGGAACCATTTCCCACGCGCATCGTCACCTCGTCCTTCGCCAATGTTCGCTTAATCCGTAGTCCCTGTTTCGAGTTGCAAATATTAGCAACAGAACCAATATCAAATACCCAGGTGCTACTGCGAGCTCTAGTAATGTACACATCAATAACATATATATCACATATACATTTGTTCACCTTGCCATCCTTCTTATCCGCCAAATACTTGGTGCAGTTCCGCTTCCAGTGACCAGTCTGCTTGCAGTAGAAGCACTCAGTTTCAGGCTTAGGTCTAGACTTGGGTTTCTTATCCTGAGCAGCAACTTGCTTGCTGTTCTTCTTGAAGTTCCCCTTCTTATTCCCCTTGCCCTTTTTCTTGAAACTAGTGGTCTTGTTGACAATCAACACTTGATGCTCCTTCTTGATTTCTACCTCCGCAGCTTTTAGTATTGCGAAGAGCTCGGGAAATGTCTTATCCATCCCTTGCATATTATAGTTCATCACGAAGCTCTTGTAGCTAGGTGGAAGTGATTGGAGAATTCTGTCAATGACGCAATCATCCGAAAGATTAACTCCTAGTTGAATCAAGTGATTATTATACCCAGACATTTTGAGTATATGCTCACTGACAGAACTGTTCTCCTCCATCTTGCAGCTATAGAACTTATTGGAGACTTCATATCTCTCAATCCGGGCATTTGCTTGAAATATTAGCTTCAACTCCTGGAACATCTCATATGCTCCATGTGAAGGAAATATGCCCTAGAGGCAATAATAAAGTTATTATTTATTTCCTTATATCATGATAAATGTTTATTATTCATGCTAGAATTGTATTAACCGGAAACATAATACATGTGTGAATACATAGACAAACAGAGTGTCACTAGTATGCCTCTACTTGACTAGCTCGTTGATCAAAGATGGTTATGTTTCCTAACCATGGACAAAGAGTTGTTATTTGATTAACGGGATCACATCATTAGGTGAATGATCTGATTGACATGACCCATTCCATTAGCTTAGCACCCGATCGTTTAGTATGTTGCTATTGCTTTCTTCATGACTTATACATGTCCCTATGACTATGAGATTATGCAACTCCCGTTTGCCGGAGGAACATTTTGTGTGCTACCAAACGTCACAACGTAAATGGGTGATTATAAAGGTGCTCTACAGGTGTCTCCAAAGGTACATGTTGAGTTGGCATACTTCGATATTAGGATTTGTCACTCCGAATGTCGGAGAAGTATCTCTGGGCCCTCTCGGTAATGCACATCACATAAGCCTTGCAAGCATTACAACTAATGAGTTAGTTGCAAGATGATGTATTACGAAACGAGTAAAGAGACTTGCCGGTAACGAGATTGAACTAGGTATTGAGATACCGATGATCGAATCTCGGGAAAGTAACATACCGATGACAAAGGGAACAACGTATGTTGTTATGCGGTCTGACCGATAAAAGATCTTCGTAGAATATGTAGGAGCCAATATGAGCATCCAGATTCCGCTATTGGTTACCAGAGACGTGTCTCGGTCATGTCTACATTGTTCTCGAACCCGTAGGGTCCGCACGCTTAAGGTTTCGATGACAGTTATATTATGAGTTTATGAGTTTTGATGTACCGAAGTTAGTTCGGAGTCCCGGATGTGATCACGGACATGACGAGGAGTCTCGAAATGGTCGAGACATAAAGATTGATATATTGGACGGCTATATTCGGACACCGGAAGTGTTCCGGGTGATTTCGGAGAAAACCGGAGAGCCGGAGGGTTACCGGAACCCCCCCGGGAGAAGTAATGGGCCATATGGGCCTTAGTGGAGAGAGAGAGGGGCAGCCAGGGTGGGCCGCGCGCCTCCTCCCCCCTGGTCCGAATTGGACTAGGAGAGGGGTGGCGGCGCCCCCCTTTCCTCCTCCCTCCCCACTTCTTTCCCCCTCCTAGTAGGAGTCCTACTCCTACTAGGAGGAGGACTCCTCCTTGGCGCGCCATAGGGGCCGGCCGGCCTCCTCCCCTTGATCCTTTATATACGGAGGCAGGGGGCACCCCATAGACACAAGTTGATCTACGTGATCTTATTCTTAGCCGTGTGCGGTGCCCCCTTCCACCATAATCCTCGATTATATTTTAGCGGTGCTTAGGCGAAGCCCTGCGACGGTAGAACATCAAGATCGTCACCACGCCGTCGTGCTGACGGAACTCTTCCCCGACACTTTGCTAGATCGGAGTCCGGGGATCGTCATCAAGCTGAACGTGTGCTAAAACTCGGAGGTGCCGTAGTTTTGGTGCTTGATCGGTCGGGCCGTGAAGACGTACGACTACATCAACCGCGTTGTGCTAACACTTCCGCTATCGGTCTACAAGGGTACGTAGATCACACTCTCCCCTCTTGTTGCTATGCATCACCATGATCTTGCGTGTGCGTAGGAATTTTTTTGAAATTACTACGTTCCCCAACAGTGGCATCTGAGCCTAGGTTTTATATGTTGATGTTATATGCACGAGTAGAACACAAGTGAGTTGTGGGCGATATAAGTCATACTGCTTACTAGCATGTCATACTTTGGTTCGGCGGTATTGTTGGACGAAGCGGCCCGGACCGACATTACGCGTACGCTTACGCGAGACCGGTTCTCCCGACGTGCTTTGCACAGAGGTGGCTTGCGGGTGACAGTTTCTCCAACTTTAGTTGAACCGAGTGTGGCTACGCCCGGTCCTTGCGAAGGTTAAAACAGCACCAACTTGACAAACTATCGTTGTGGTTTTGATGCGTAGGTAAGATTGGTTCTTACTTAAGCCCATAGCAACCACGTAAGACTTGCAACAACAAAGTAGAGGACGCCTAACTTGTTTTTGCAGGGCATGTTGTGATGTGATATGGTCAAGACATGATGCTAAATTTTATTGTATGAGATGATCATGTTTTGTAACCGAGTTATCGGCAACTGGCAGGAGCCATATGGTTGTCGCTTTATTGTATGCAATGCAATCGCGCTGTAATGCTTTACTTTATCACTAAGCGGTAGCGATAGTCGTGGAAGCATAAGATTGGCGAGACGACAACGATGCTACGATGGAGATCAAGGTGTCGCGCCGGTGATGATGGTGATCACGACGGTGCTTCAAAGATGGAGATCACAAGCACAAGATGATGATGGCCATATCATATCACTTATATTGATTGCATGTGATGTTTATCTTTTATGCATCTTATCTTGCTTTGATTGACGGTAGCATTATAAGATGATCTCTCACTAATTATCAAGAAGTGTTCTCCCTGAGTATGCACCGTTGCGAAAGTTCTTCGTGCTGAGACACCACGTGATGATCGGGTGTGATAGGCTCTACGTTCAAATACAACGGGTGCAAAACAGTTGCACACGCGGAATACTCAGGTTATACTTGACGAGCCAAGCATATACAGATATGGCCTCAGAACACGGAGACCGAAAGGTCGAGCGTGAATCATATAGTAGATATGATCAACATAGTGATGTTCACCAATGAAACTACTCCATCTCATGTGATGATCGGAAATGGTTTAGTTGATTTGGATCACGTAATCACTTAGAGGAATAGAGGGATGTCTATCTAAGTGGGAGTTCTTTAAGTAAATTAATTGAACCTAAATTTATCATGAAACTTAGTACCTGATAGTATCTTGCTTGTTTATGCTTGATTGTAGATAGATGGCCCGTGCTGTTGTTCCATTGAATTTTAATGTGTTCCTTGAGAAAGCAAAGTTGAAAGATGATGGTAGCAATTACACGGACTGGGTCCGTAACTTGAGGATTATCCTCATTGCTGCACAGTAGAATTACGTCCTGGAAGCACCGCTGGGTGCCAGGCCTGCTGCTGGAGCAACACCAGATGTTATGAACGTCTGGCAGAGCAAAGCTGATGACTACTCGATAGTTTAGTGTGCCATGCTTTACGGCTTAGAATCGGCACTTCAACGACGTTTTGAAAGTCATGGAGCATATGAGATGTTCCAGGAGTTGAAGTTAATATTTCAAGCAAATGCCCGGATTGAGAGATATGAAGTCTCCAATAAGTTCTATAGCTGCAAGATGGAGGAGAACAGTTCTGTCAGTGAGCATATACTCAAAATGTCTGGGTATAATAATCACTTGATTCAATTGGGAGTTAATCTTCCAGATGATTGCGTCATTGAAAGAATTCTCCAATCACTGCCACCAAGCTACAAGAGCTTCGTGATGAACTATAATATGCAAGGGATGAATAAGACTATTCCCGAGCTCTTCGCAATGCTGAAATCTGCGGAGGTAGAAATAAAGAAGGAGCATCAAGTGTTGATGGTCAACAAGACCACTAGTTTCAAGAAAAAGGGCAAAGGGAAGAAGAAGAAGGGGAACTTCAAAAAGAACAGCAAGCAAGTTGCTGCTCAAGAGAAGAAACCCAAACCTGGACCTAAGCCTGAAACTGAGTGCTTCTACTGCAAGCAGACTGGTCACTGGAAGCGGAACTGCCCCAAGTATTTGGCGGATAAGAAGGATGGCAAGGTGAACAAAGGTATATGTGATATACATGTTATTGATTTGTACCTTACTAATGCTCGCAGTAGCACCTGGGTATTTGATACTGGTTCTGTTGCTAATATTTGCAACTCAAAATAGGGACTACGGATTAAGCGAAGATTGGCTAAGGATGAGGTGACGATGCGCGTGGGAAATGGTTCCAAAGTCGATGTGATCGCAGTCGGCACGCTACCTCTACATCTACCTTCGGGATTAATATTAGACCCAAATAATTGTTATTTGGTGCTAGCGTTAAGCATGAACATTATATCTGGATCTTGTTTGATGCGAGACGGTTATTCATTTAAATCAGAGAATAATGGTTGTTCTATTTACATGAGTAATATCTTTTATGGTCATGCACCCTTAAATAGTGGTCTATTCTTATTAAATCTCGATAGTAGTGACACACATATTCATAGTGTTGAAGCCAAAAGATGCAGAGTTGATAATGATAGTGCAACTTATTTGTGGCACTGCCGTTTAGGTCATATCGGTATAAAGCGCATGAAGAAACTCCATACTGATGGGCTTTTGGAACCACTTGATTATGAATCACTTGGTACTTGCGAACCGTGCCTTATGGGTAAGATGACAGGAACACCGTTCTTCGGTACTATGCAGAGAGCAACAGATTTATTGGAAATCATACATACAGATGTATGTGGTCCGATGAATCTTGAGGCTCGTGGCGGCTATCGTTATTTTCTCACCTTCAAAGATGACTTAAGCAGATATGGGTATATCTACTTAATGAAACATAAGTCTGAAACGTTTGAAAAGTTCAAAGAATTTCAGAGTGAAGTTGAAAATCATCGTAACAAGAAAATAAAATTCCTACGATCTGATCGTGGAGGAGAATATTTGAGTTACGAGTTTGGTGTACATTTGAAACAATGTGGAATAGTTTCGCAACTCACGCCACCCGGAACACCACAGCGTAATGGTGTGTCTGAACGTCGTAATCGTACCTTACTAGATATGGTGCGATCTATGATGTCTCTTACTGATTTACCGCTATCGTTTTGGGGATATGCTCTAGAGACGGCCGCATTCACGTTAAATAGGGCACCATCAAAATCCGTTGAGACGACGCCTTATGAACTGTGGTTTGGCAAGAAACCAAAGTTATCGTTTCTGAAAGTTTGGGGCTGCGATGCTTATGTGAAAAAGCTTCAACCTGATAAGCTCGAACCCAAATCGGAGAAATGTGTCTTCATAGGATATCCAAAGGAAACTATTGGATACACCTTCTATCACAGATCCGAAGGCAAGACTTTTGTTGCTAAATTCGGAAACTTTCTGGAGAAGGAGTTTCTCTCGAAAGAAGTGAGTGGGAGGAAAGTAGAACTTGACGAGGTAACTGTACCTACTCCCTTATTGGAAAGTAGTACATCACAGAAACCTGTTTCTGTGACACCTACACCAGTTAGTGAGGAAGCTAATGATAATGATCATGAAACTTCAGAACAAGATACTACTGAACCTCGTAGATCAACCAGAGTGAGATCCGCACCAGAGTGGTACGGTAATCCTGTTCTGGAAGTCATGCTACTAGATCATGATGAACCTACGAACTATGAAGAAGCGATGGTGAGCCCAGATTCTGGAAAATGGCTTGAAGCCATGAAATCTGAGATGGGATCCATGTATGAGAACAAAGTATGGACTTTGGTTGACTTGCCCAATGATCGGCAAGCAATTGAGAATAAATGGATCTTCAAGAAGAAGACTGACGCTGACGGTAATATTACTGTCTACAAAGCTCGACTTGTCGCAAAAGGCTTTCGGCAAGTTCAAGGGATTGACTACGATGAGACCTCACCCGTAGCGATGCTTAAGTCTGTCCGAATCATGTTAGCAATTGCCGCATTTTACGATTATGAAATTTGGCAGATGGATGTCAAAACTGCATTCCTGAATGGATTTCTGGAAGAAGAGTTGTATATGATGCAACCAGAAGGATTTGTCGATCCAAAGGGAGCTAACAAAGTGTGCAAGCTCCAGCGATCCATTTATGGACTGGCGCAAGCCTCTCGGAGTTGGAATAAACGCTTTGATAGTGTTATCAAAGCATTTGGTTTTATACAGACTTTTGGAGAAGCCTGTATTAACAAGAAAGTGAGTGGGAGCTCTGTAGCATTTCTGATATTATATGTGGATGACATATTACTAATTGGAAATGATATAGAATTTCTGGATAGCATAAAGGGATACTTGAATAAGAGTTTTTCAATGAAAGACCTCGGTGAAGCTGCATACATATTAGGCATTAAGATCTATAGAGATAGATCAAGATGCTTAATTGGACTTTCACAAAGCACATACCTTGACAAAGTTTTGAAGAAGTTCAAAATGGATCAAGCAAAGAAAGGGTTCTTGCCTGTGTTACAAGGTGTGAAGTTGAGTAAGACTCAATGCCCGACCACTGTAGAAGATAGAGAGAAAATGAAAGATGTTCCCTATGCTTCAGCCATAGGCTCTATCATGTATGCAATGCTGTGTACCAGACCTGATGTGTGCCTTGCTATAAGTCTAGCAGGGAGGTACCAAAGTGATCCAGGAGTGGATCACTGGACAGCGGTCAAGAACATCCTAAAATACCTGAAAAGGACTAAGGATATGTTTCTCGTTTATGGAGGTGACAAAGAGCTCATCGTAAATGGTTACGTTGATGCAAGCTTTGACACTGATCCGGACGATTCTAAATCGCAAACCAGATACGTGTTTACATTAAACGGTGGAGCTGTCAGTTGGTGCAGTTCTTAACAAAGCGTCGTGGTGGGATCTACATGTGAAGCGGAATACATAGCTGCTTCGGAAGCAGCAAATGATGGAGTCTGGATGAAGGAGTTCATATCCGATCTAGGTGTCATACCTAGTGCATCAGGTCCAATGAAAATCTTTTGTGACAATACTGGTGCAATTGCCTTGGCAAAGAAATCCAGATTTCACAAGAGAACCAAGCACATCAAGAGACGCTTCAATTCCATCCGGGATCTAGTCTAGGTGGGAGACATAGAGATTTGCAAGATACATACGGATCTGAATGTTGCAGACCCGTTGACTAAGCCTCTTCCACGAGCAAAACATGATCAGCACCAAGGCTCCATGGGTGTTAGAATCATTACTGTGTAATCTAGATTATTGACTCTAGTGCAAGTGGGAGACTGAAGGAAATATGCCCTAGAGGCAATAATAAAGTTATTATTTATTTCCTTATATCATGATAAATGTTTATTGTTCATGCTAGAATTGTATTAACCGGAAACATAATACATGTGTGAATACATAGACAAACAGAGTGTCACTAGTATGCCTCTACTTGACTAGCTCGTTAATCAAAGATGGTTATGTTTCCTAACCATGGACAAAGAGTTGTTATTTGATTAATGGGATCACATCATTAGGTTAATGATCTGATTGACATGACCCATTCCATTAGCTTAGCACTCGATCGTTTAGTATGTTGCTATTGCTTTCTTCATGACTTATACATGTTCCTATGACTATGAGATTATGCAACTCCCGTTTTCCGGAGGAACATTTTGTGTGCTACCAAACGTCACAACGTAAATGGGTGATTATAAAGGTGCTCTACAGGTGTCTCCAAAGGTACATGTTGGGTTGGCATATTTCGAGATCAGGATTTGTCACTCCGAATGTCGGAGAGGTATCTCTGGGCCCTCTCGGTAATGCACATCACATAAGCCTTGCAAGCATTACAACTAATGAGTTAGTTGCAAGATGATGTATTATGAAACGAGTAAAGAGACTTGTCGGTAACGAGATTGAACTAGGTATTGAGATACCGACGATCGAATCTCGGGCAAGTAACATACCGATGACAAAGGGAACAACGTATGTTGTTATGCGGTCTGACCGATAAAAGATCTTCGTAGAATATGTAGGAGCCAATATGAGCATCCAGGTTCCGCTATTGGTTATTGACCAGAGATGTGTCTCGGTCATGTCTACATTGTTCTCGAACCCGTAGGGTCCGCACGCTTAAGGTTTCGATGACAGTTATATTATGAGTTTATGAGTTTTGATGTACCAAAGTTAGTTCGGAGTCCCGAATGTGATCACGGACATGACGAGGAGTCTCGAAATGGTCGAGACATAAAGATTGATATATTGGACGGCTATATTCGGACACTGGAAGTGTTCCGGGTGATTTCGGAGAAAACCGGAGAGCCGGAGGGTTACCAGAACCCCCCCCCCCCCCCCCCCCCCCCCCGCCCCCGGAGAAGTAATGGGCCATATGGGCCTTAGTGGAGAGAGAGAGGGGCAGCCAGGGTGTGCCGCGCGCCTCCTCCCCCCTGGTCCGAATTGGACTAGGAGAGGGGGGGCGGCGCCCCCCTTTCCTTCTCCCTCCCCACTTCTTTCCCCCTCCTAGTACGAGTCCTACTCCTACTAGGAGGACTCCTCCTTGGCGCGCCATAGGGGCCGGCCGGCCTCCTCCCCTTGATCCTTTATATACGGAGGCAGGGGGCACCCCATAGACACAAGTTGATCCACGTGATCTTATTCTTAGCCGTGTGCGGTGCCCCCTTCCACCATAATCCTCAATAATATTGTAGCGGTGCTTAGGCGAAGCCCTGCGACGGTAGAACATCAAGATCGTCACCACGCCGTCGTGCTGACGGAACTCTTCCCCGACACTTTGCTGGATCGGAGTCCGGGGATTGTCATCGAGCTGAACGTGTGCTAAAACTCGGAGGTGCCGTAGTTTCGGTGCTTGATCGGTCGGGCCGTGAAGACGTACGACTACATCAACCGCGTTGTGCTAACGCTTCCGCTGTCGGTCTACAAGGGTACATAGATCACACTCTCCCCTCTCGTTGCTATGCATCACCATGATCTTGCGTGTGCGTAGGAATTTTTTTGAAATTACTACGTTCCCCAACACCATGACGTTCAAAACATCGTTGAAGACCCGGTTCTAAGCCGTAAAGCATGGCACATTGAACTATCGAGTAGTCATCAGCTTTGCTCTGCCAGACGTTCTTAACATCGTCAGTTGCATCAGCAGCAGGCCTGGCACCCAGCGGTGCTTCCAGGACGTAATTCTTCTGTGCAGCAATGAGGATAATCCTCAAGTTACAGACCCAGTCCGTATAATTGCTACCATCATCTTTCAACTTTGCCTTCTCAAGGAACGCATTAAAATTCAACGGAATAACAGCACGAGGCATCTATCTACAATCAAACATAAACAAGCAAGATACTATCAGGTACTAAGTTCATGATAAATTTAAGTTCAATTAATCATATTACTTAAGAACTCCCACTTAGACAGACATCCCTCTAATCTTCTAAGTGATCACGTGATCCAAATCAACTAAACCATAACCGATCATCACATGAAATGGAGTAGTTTTCAATGGTGAACATCACTATGTTGATCATATCTACTATATGATTCACGCTCGACCTTTCGGTCTTAGTGTTCCGAGGCCATATCTGCATATGCTAGGCTCGTCAAGTTTAACCTGAGTATTCTGCGTGTGCAAAACTGGCTTGCACCCATTGTAGATGGACGTAGAGCTTATCACACCCGATCATCTCGTGGTGTCTGGGCACGACGAACTTTGGCAATGGTGCATACTCAGGGAGAACACTTTTATCTTGAAATTTATTGAGAGATCATCTTATAATGCTACCGTCAATCAAAGCAAGATAAGATGCATAAAAGATAAACATCACATGCAATCAATATAAGTGATATGATATGGCCATCATCATCTTGTGCTTGTGATCTCCATCTCCAAAGCATCGTCATGATCACCATCGTCACCGGCGCGACACCTTGATCTACATCGTAGCATCGTTGTCGTCTCGCCAATCTTATGCTTCTACGACTATCGCTACCGCTTAGTGATAAAGTAAAGCATTACAGGGCGATTGCATTGCATACAATAAAGGACAACCATATGGCTCCTGCCAGTTGCCGATAACTTGGTTACAAAACATGACCATCTCATACAATAAAATTTAGCATCATGCCTTGACCATATCACATCACAACATGCCCTGCAAAAACAAGTTAGGCGTCCTCTACTTTGTTGTTGCAAGTCTTACGTGGCTGCTATGGGCTTAAGTAAGAACCAATCTTACCTACGCATCAAAACCACAACGATAGTTTGTCAAGTTGGTGTTGTTTTAACCTTCGCAAGGACCGGGCGTAGCCACACTCGGTTCAACTAAAGTTGGAGAAACTGTCACCCGCAAGCCACCTCTGTGCAAAGCACGTCGGGAGAACCGGTCTCGCGTAAGCGTACGCGTAATGTCGGTCCGGGCCGCTTCGTCCAACAATACCGCCGAACCAAAGTATGACATGCTGGTAAGCAGTATGACTTATATCGCCCACAACTCACTTGTGTTCTACTCATGCATATAACATCAACACATAAAACCTAGGCTCGGATGCCACTGTTGGGGAACGTAGTAATTTCAAAAAAATTCCTACGCACACGCAAGATCATGGTGATGCACAGCAACGAGAGGGGAGAGTGTTGTCTACGTACCCTCGTAGACTGGAAGCGGAAGCGTTATAACAACGCGGTTGATGTAGTCGTACATCTTCACGACCCGACTGATCAAGCACCGAAACTACGGCACCTCCGAGTTTTTGCACACGTTCAGCTCGATGACGATCCCCGGACTCCGATCTAGCAAAGTGTCGGGGATGAGTTCCGTCAGCACGACGGCGTGGTGACGATCTTGATGTTCTACCGTCGCAGGGCTTCGCCTAATCACCGCTACAATATTATCGAGGATTATGGTGGAGGGGGGCACCGCACACGGCTAAGAGATCAATGATCAATTGTTGTGTCTCTGGGGTGCCCCCTGCCCCCGTATATAAAGGAGTGGAGGAGGGGGCCGGCCAAGGAGGGTGGCGCGCCCAAGGGGGCGAGTCCAACTCCCACCGGGAGTAGGACTCCCCTTTTTCCTATTAGGAGTAGGAGAGGGAAGGAGGGAGGAAGGAAAGGGGAGCCGGCCCCCCTCCCAATTCGGATTGGGCTTGGGGGGCGCTCCCTCCCTTGCTCCTTTCCCTCCTTTCCACTAAGGCCCAATAAGGCCCATATACCTCCCGGGGGTTCCGATAACCTCTCGGTGATCCGGTATTGTCCCAATCTTACCCGGAACCTTTCCGGTGTCCAAATATAGTCGTCCAATATATCGATCTTTATGTCTCGACCATTTCGAGACTCCTCATCAAGTCCGTGATCACATCCGGGACTCCGAACAACCTTCGGTACATCAAAATATATAAACTCATAATGAAACTGTCATCGTAACGTTAAGCGTGCGGACCCTATGGGTTCGAGAACAATGTAGACATGACCGAGACACATCTCCGGTCAATAACCAATAGCGGAACCTGGATGCTCATATTGGCTCCTACATATTCTACGAAGATCTTTATCGGTCAGACCGCATAACAACATACGTTGCCTTTGTCATTGGTATGTTACTTGCCCGAGATTCGATCGTCGGTATCTCAATACCTAGTTCAATCTCGTTACCGGCAAGTCTCTTTACTCGTTCCGTAATACATCATCTTGCAACTAACTTATTAGTTGCATTGCTTGCAAGGCTTAAGTGATGTGTATTATCGAGAGGGCCCAGAGATACCTCTCCAACAATCGGAGCGACAAATCCTAATCTCGAAATACGCCAACCCAACATGTACCTTTGGAGACACCTGTAGAGCACCTTTATAATCACCCAGTTACATTGTGACATTTGGTAGCACAAAAAGTGTTCCTCCGGTAAACGGGAGTTGCATAATCTCATAGTCATAGGAACATGTATAAGTCATGAAGAAAGCAATAGCAACATACTAAACGACCGGGTGCTAAGCTAATGGAATGGGTCATGTCAATCACATCATTCTCCTAATGATGTGATCCCATTAATCAAATGACAACTCATGTCTATGGTTAGGAAACATAACCATCTTCGATTAACGAGCTAGTCAAGTAGGGGCATACTAGTGACACTTTGTTTGTCTATGTATTCACACAAGTATTACGTTTCCGGTTAATACAATTCTAGCATGAATAATAAACATTTATCATGATATAAGGAAATAAATAATAACTTTATTATTGCCTCTAGGGCATATTTCCTTCATACGGAACGAGTAAAGAGACTTGCCGGTAACGAGATTGAACTAGGTATTGAGATACCGACGATCGAATCTCGGGCAAGTAACATACCGATGACAAAGGGAACAACGTATGTTGTTATGCGGTCTGACCGATAAAGATCTTCGTAGAATATGTAGGAGCCAATATGGGCATCCAGGTCCCGCTATTGGTTATTGACCAGAGAGGTGTCTCGGTCATGTCTACATAGTTCTCGAACCCGTAGGGTCCGCACGCTTAACGTTTGTTGACGATATAGTACTATATGAGTTATGTATGTTGATGACCGAATGTTGTTCGGAGTCCGAGATGAGATCACGGACATGACGAGGAACTCCGGAATGGTCCGGTGATAAAGTTTGATATATGGGATAGTAGTGTTTGATCTCCGGAAGGGGTTCCGGATGTTTCCCGAAATGTTTGGGCACGAGAACACTTTATCTGAGCCAAAGGGGAAAGCCCACGAGGATTTTGGAAAGTGCAAAAGGAAGTTTTGCGGAGACCAGAGGCTAGACGCCAGGAACCCTGGCGTCTAGGGGGTAGACGCCGAGAACCCTGGCGTCTAGCCCTGGAGTCCGAGAAGGACTCTTGCCTTTCGGGTGAAACCGACTTTGAGGAGGCTTTTACTCCAAGTTTCGACCCCAGGGCTCAACATATAAATAGAGGGGTAGGGCTAGCACCAAAGACACATCAAGAAACACCAAGCCGTCTGCCGGCAACCCCGTCCCCTCTAGTTTATCCTCCGTCATAGTTTTCGTAGTGCTTAGGCGAAGCCCTGCGGAGATTGTTCTTCACCAACACCGTCACCACGCCGTCGTGCTGCCGGAACTCATCTACTACTTCGCCCCTCTTGCTGGGTCGAGAAGGCGAGGACGTCACCGAGCCGAATGTGTGCAGAACTCGGAGGTGCCGTGCTTTCGGTACTTGGATCGGTCAGACATGAAGACGTACGACTACATCAACCGCGTTGATATAACACTTCCACGAACAGTCTACGAGGGTACGTAGACAACACTCTCCCCTCTCGTTGCTATGCATCACCATGATCTTGCGTGTGCATAGGAAATTTTTTGAAATTACTACGTTCCCCAACACGCCTTAGATGCACAGTTTGGGACCCCCTACCCGAGATCCGTCAGTTTTGACACCGACAATTGCTATCATATTTTTTATCATAGTCATGATGCTTTCTGAAGCAACCAAGCTAGGTGCATGAGTAACAGATAGAATCAGCATCTCAGAGAATATTAGTACTTAGGAGCCATGGGCCTTTAACTTGGGAACACATTTATCAAACAGAACCATCTTTTCGTGTAGAAAGGGAAGTACTTTTCCCCATCTCAAAGAAAGGAGCCATTTTTTCGTGTAGAAAGCATCAAGCCTTGAGGGGGCACACCAAGGACGATGCCATCGAGCTGCTTCAGGACTCCAAGGAGACCGCTGATACTGCGGTCTGCGGCAGGGCAGGGGAGGGTCGATGCCGGTGGAATCGTTGGGACGCACGGCAGACACAAAAATCTAACAAATATTGTCACACAGTTTTATATATTGGAGTTAGTGAATCATGAAAATGTATGCAAAGACTAAAACTGAATTCTTTACATCAAATATATTTTTCAGGATATTATGGTTTATTTAAATTGTGTGCCGCAATCATCTCCGTCCTTAGTGCCTCCCGTACATCTGCCAGTGTCCTCGAATCCTTGTTGTCCATGGGGATCGAGTATGTCCTCCTCATCACATCTGGCCATCATACCCAAGACCTGTTACATTGTGCCATAGAGATTCTGAAATTTCAAAATCAATTAAAAAACTGAACATATATGTGGACTCAACGAAGTATGTCTTCGCTTGTGCTCTACGAATAAGTGATGAGGTCTTGGCTATTTTGTACAAAGAACTCAAAGTCTCGGTAACTACAATAATGTAGCATGATGTAAAGCTTGTTTGGGCAAGTGATGTTGAGTTTGTTCAGTTTGATCTTACCAAAAGGATCAACATAATTTAAGACATGGGAACTCAACCAAGAATACATTGGTGCCTATCAATACCTCCCAATTGGATTTCGCCTTAAATCAGTGCAGGGGTGGCAGGGGAGCACATGTGTGTGTAGCTGCACGTGGTGGTGATGATCGTTCAAACGAAGTAATGTCCTCACCGACATTGTGGAGGAGAGCCTGGGTGGAGGAGCCATCTTCCGTGGATAGCACACGCTCGGCCGTCAGGGCAGCGCCCAGCCAGACCATCTTGGGACGACGCAGGGAGACGGGGATAGGTTGCACGACGGAAAAATTGGGAGGCCATCAACACACTGGAAATCCAACAAGAGTTGGGGCACACGGCCGCGCTGTCGCCCGAAAAGAAGCACGCGGAGGCTCCTCTCCCGTGGCGCGAGATTGTGGAGGATCTGGACCTGGAGGAGATCGGGCAGGAACCAGATGGGGGAGACGGCACTGACTCAAGGGAGTTGGTCGGCCGATGGAGAGCGGCAGCGGCAGAGGAGTAGGGGAAAGATGAGTTGGGGAAGGTGCGGAGCCGGCTTTGATTGTCGCCGGTGGTGGAAAACCACATGGATGGAGGCACGTCGGGTAGGGGTGGGCGCGACGGCGTTGGTCGGCAGTGGCGGCTCGCGGCGGTTGGGCGGGGGCCGGTTGTGGCAGCGCGCGGCGGCGGCACACTGTTGGCGGAGATGGGAGGTAAGGTCGTGGGCTTCCGGGTCGGGTTTTTTTCTCGCCTGGATGAGGCCCACGCTGGCGGACGATTGACGTACGAAAAAGTGGGATGAAATCACATGAATAGTACCACCTCAGATGTAGAAAATAATACAGGTGGAAAAAACTGAAAGCGTAAATTCACGGGAAGAAGCGTATTGTGACGGTGAACCCGAGAGACTCAAGTCATGCTTTATTATTAGGGAAAGATATAAACCACTAAAACAAAAACTAATTGGACAAACGGTGGAGTCACATACCAAGCAACAATCCCCCGAAACAGTTTTGGAAATGGAGCTTCGACCAAAGAGATCAAAATCCGCGGGCTTGAGAGCAAGAACACGAAAGAGAGAGCTATGGGGATTTTTTTTCTGGAGGTAGGTGATGATGTGGTGTAAAGAGATAAGTGAGGGGGCCCACGTGGGGACCACAACCCACCAGGGCGCATCTGGGGGTCCTGGCGCGCCCAGGTGGGTTGTGCCCACCTGGTGCACCTCCCTCTGATGTTATTTGCACCAGAAATTCAGAAATATTCAGAAAAAATAGTACTAAATTTTCAGGGCATTCTGAGAACTTTTATTTTTGGGTCAGTTTTTTTCCATGGGAAATTCATAAAACAAACAAAACATGGCATTTTATTTTATTTAACTAAGAAAAATAGAAAACAAAAAGTAGGGACAGAAGGTAGTGCTTACTAAATTCATCAACTTCATACCATTCAAAAATGGTCTATTAATAAGGTTGATCAAGTCTTATTAACAACCACTTTCGATTAGCATGAAACCGAAGAACTTTCGTAAATCACTAAGTTACCCCAATGGGGATATGAACATCCCCAACAATAAACATTTCATATTTCTTTTTGACAGTAGGTAGAGGTATTTGAAAACTTCCAATAGTGATTGTCGAAGATTTTTCAATAACATTAATACCATTCATTTGAAATTGTTTCTTCGAAAAGTGCACCGTATGCTCATTACCATTGATATGAAATTTGACCTTGCTTTTATTGCAATCAATAACAGCCCCTGCAATATTCAAGAATGGTCTACCAAGGATAATCGACATGTTGTCGTCCTCGGGCATCTCAAGTATAACAAAGTTAGTCAAAATAGTAACATTAGCAACAACAACGGGCACATCCTCACAAATACCGATAGGTATGGCAGTTGATTTGTTAGCCATTTGCAAAGATATTTCAGTAGGTGTGAGTTTATTCAAATTAAGTCTTTTATATGAAGAGAAAGGCATAACACTAACACCAACTCCTAAATCACATAGAGCAGTTCTCACATAATTCTTTTTGATAGAGCAAGGTATAGTTGGTATTCCCGGATCTCCAAGTTTTTGGGTACTCCAACTTTAAAAGTATAATTAGCAAGCATAGTAGAGATTTCAGCTTCCGGTATTTTTCTCTTATTGGTGATGATGTCTTTCATATACTTTGCATTAGGAGGTTGTCGGCGTCCTGGGAATGGGGGTCCCCAGACTTGCCTGCGTGCGGCCCATGGCGTGGCTCCGTCAACGGCCCCGTATGGCCCATCTTCACCAACAAACACTCAAGACCCTCGCGAGGGGCCGAGCCTCGCGAGGCGGATGACACAAGACCTCCTCGGGGCGGCCTAACCAGGCAGGCTCGTGAGGGGTGGAGAGATCAAGGCAAGGGGCACCTCGCGAGGTTCCTGTGACGCAAGCCATGACGACCAAGGCCAGGCGGGCACCAGCACGCAGTGTCCTCGTTTCCTCTTTGGTGCTAAAGAGGCAAGCGCAGGCGAGGAGTCCCGAGGCAGCAGGAAAAGGTTTCCATATCGGTGCAACGAGACCAAGACCAGCAGGACGGCAGGACGGAGGTCACCGTGGAGCCCAGGACGGTGTCACCACCAGAGCCTTTGGCAGGCGAAGACCATCTTTTGTCAGGATAGCTTGTACTAGTTGTCCCCCTTCAAATTGGCCGTTGTGGGATCCCTTCCCGCCTAATATTTGGAAAGAGGACCCGAACCTTTATATATAGGACTAGCCACCACCATAGGAGGCATCTCATCTTGGACCGGATCCATTCCACCATGGCCACCACACAAACTCACCAAGCACAAGAGCACCTCTCCTCAGGAGGTTGTTGTTCCCTCGTAACTGTCCATCCTCAGCCCAAGAGGCAATTCACCACACCACACTGGAGTAGGGTATTACACCACATCGGTGGCCCGAACCAGTATAAATCTTGTGTCCCTTTGCTCTGTGAGTTCGACGCGCTGAGCCTTGAGATCGTGGTGAGGGCGTGAGCTAGAGGGAGGAGAGATTTTCGTGCGCACCCCAGTGTTTGAACCTCAAGGGTTTTGCGGGAACCCGAAATTCGACATTTGGCGCGCCAGGTAGGGGTGCGCCGAACCTCCGCCTCTCCGCTTGCTTCGTCCAGCTCCATGGTAGATGCCACCCCTCTGATTAGGCCGGCGGGCGCCTGCGGATGTGTCGCGGGCGTCCGGGCCTTCACCCACACCTTGCGGCAGGTGCGGTGGCCGCGCAAGTTCAAGACAGAGATGCCACCCCGCTACGATGGCGCGGCAGATCCAGCGGCCTTCCTGCAGGCGTATGAGAAGGCCGTCCTCGAAGCCGGAGGCGACGACTAGGTCATGGCCAACTGGTTCCCCCTGGCTCTGGCTGGCGCGCCGCGCGCCTGGCTGCTTAGCTTGCCAGGATCATCGGTGACCTCCTGGGAGGAGCTGCGCGGTCTCTTTGTCGCGCACTTCGCGACACCGGCGCCCCTCGCCGTCGCGGCCCTCCTTGGCGGCTCGCAAGCACCACCCTCGGACCGTCACACCAAGCCGTTCTTTCGCCAGATTGACGACACTTCCGCGTGGCAAGGAGCTCCCCGGGTTTGGTGGCGCCCAAGGCCGACCTCACCTTTGACACGGGGGATCACCCCGCCACCACCGTCGGCTCGGGCATGCTCCCAATGCTGTGCACGCCCACCATCTGCAGCGTAGCTGTCACCAAGACCCTCATCGACAATTGCATCAGTCTCAACGTCCTCTCTGTGGAGGCTTTCAGCCTTCTTCATGTACCACTCCAATGGCTCCGACCCAGCAAGCCCTTCTCCGGGGTCGGCGGCGACTCCACCAGCCCCTTGGGGCAGATCCGCCTCCATGTGACCTTCGGCACCCGCGACAACTACTGCACCGAGATGATCGAATTCGACATCGCCCGCATCGGCCTTCCATACAACGCCATCCTCGGATACCCGGCTCTGGCTCAGTTTATGGTGGCGACCCATCCGGCCTACAACCTCATGAAGATGCCCGGGAGCAAGGACGTCCTCACCATAGTTGGAGATACCAAGGAGGCTCTAGGGGCGCTCAAGTGTGCCCTCAAAACCACTGTGGTAGCGCGACCGGCCAACATGGCCACCCCAGGGGTTAAGGAGGCCACATCAGCAAAGAAGAAGCAGTTGTTCACTCAAGATCGGGCCGAAACCAAGCAGGTGCCGGTCCAGGAAGATGGGTCCTCAGGAGCCACCTTCACCATAGGCGCCAACCTGAACCCAAATCAAGAGGAGGCATTGGAGAGGTTCCTGCGCGTGAACAAGGATGTATTCGCCTGGGAACCCAAGCAGGTAGTGGGGGTCCCAAGAGGGGTGATCGAGCATCACTTGAGGGTGTGCCCCAATGTGCGCCCCATAAAGCAGAAGGCGCGGCGACAATCCAGAGAGAAGCAGTCCTTCATCGTCTAGGAAACCCACAAGCTGGAGGCAGCGGGTGTCATTCACGAGGTTCGGTACCCCGAGTGGCTGGCGAACCCCGTCGTCGTACCAAAGAAAGGTGGCAAGGAGCGCATGTGTGTTGACTTCACCAACCTTAACAAGGCTTGTCCCCAAGACCCGGTCCCGCTCCCTGGACGTGTTTTCAGGCTATCACCAGATCAAGATGGTAGTGGAGGATGTGGAGAAGACGGCCTTCCTGACCCCGTGTGGGGTGTAATGCTACACTTGCATGCCGTTCTGGCTGCGTAACGCATGCGCGACCTTCCAACGGCCGATGCACATCGCCCTGGGCCAGCAGCTCGGAAGGAACGCTGAAGCCTATGTCGACGACATTGTGGTGATGTCTCGGGAGGTGAGAACTTTGATTCAGGACCTGGAGGAGACCTTCACAAGCCTATGCCAGGTGGACTTGCGGCTCAACCAAGAGAAGTGCGTGTTTAGTGTCCCTTTCGGCAAGCTGCTAGGCTTCCTCGTGTCCCATAGGGGGATCGAGGCCAACCTAGAGAAGGTCAAGGCGATAGAAGACATGAGCCCACCACAAACTCTCAAGGAGATGCAGAAGCTTGCAGGCTGCGTGACCTCGCTGGGCGCTTCATCTCCAAGTTGGGAGAGTGCGCTGATACGTCTCCAACGTATCTATAATTTTTTATTGCTCCATGCTATATTATCTATTGTTTTGGACATTATTGGGCTTTATTTTCCACTTTTATATTATTTTTGGGACTAACCTATTAAGCGGAGGCCCAGCCCAGAATTGATGTTTTTTTGCCTATTTTAGGGTTTCAAAGAAAAGGAATATCAAACGGAATCCAAACGGAATGAAACCTTCGGGGACGTGATTTTCTCACCGAACATGATCCAGGAGACTTGGACCCTATGTCAAGAAACAAAGGAGGAGGCCACGAGGTAGGGGGCGCGCCTACCCCCCCCCCTAAGCGTGCCCTCCACCCTCGTGGGCCCCCTGTTGCTCCACCTATGTACTCCTTCCTCCTATATATAACTACGTACCCCCAAACGATTAGAGACGGAGCCAAAACCCTAATTCCACTGCCGTAACTTCCTGTATCCACGAGATCCCATCTTGGGGCCTGTTCCGGAGCTCCGTCGGAGGGGGTATCCATCACGGAGGGCTTCTACATCAACACCATAGCCTCTCCGATGAAGTGTGAGTAGTTTACCTCAGACCTTCGGGTCCATAGTTATTAGCTAGATGGCTTCTTCTCTCTTTTTGGATCTCAATACAATGTTCTCCCCCTCTCTTGTGGAGATCTATTCGATGTAATCTTCTTTTTGCGGTGTGTTTGTTGAGACCGATGAATTGTGGGTTTATGATCAAGTCTATCTATGAACAAAATTTGAATCTTCTCTGAATTCTTTTATGTATGATTGTTTATCTTTGCAAGTCTCTTCAAATTATCAGTTTGGTTTGGCCTACTAGATTGATCTTTCTTGCAATGAGAGAAGTGCTTAGCTTTGGGTTTAATCTTGCGGTGTCCTTTCCCAGTGACAGTAGAGGCAGCAAGGCACGTATTGTATTATTGTCATCGAGGATAACAATATGGGTTTTTATCATATTGCATGAATTTATCCCTCTACATCATGTCATCTTGCTTAAGGCGTTACTATGTTTTCTTGAACTTAATACTCTAGATGCATGCTGGATAGCGGTCGATGAGTGGAGTAATAGTAGTAGATGCAGGCAGGAGTCGGTCTACTTGTCTTGGATGTGATGCCTATATACATGATCATACCTAGATATTTTCATAACTATGCTCAATTCTGTCAATTGCTCAACAGTAATTCGTTCACCCACCGTAAAATACTTATGCTCTTGAGAGAAGCCACTGGTGAAACCTATAGCCCCGGGTCTATCTTCATCATATTAATCTTCCAATACTTAGTTATTTCCTTTGCTTTTATTTTACTTTGCATCTTTATCACAAAAATACCAAAAATATTATCTTATCATATCTATCAGATCTCACTCTCGTAAGTGACCGTGAAGGGATTGACAACCCCTTATCGCGTTGGTTGCGAGGAGTTATTTGCTTTGTGCAGGTACTAGGGGACGCGCGCGCAACCTCCTACTGGATTGATACCTTGGTTCTCAAAAACTGAGGGAAATACTTACGCTACTTTGCTGCATCATCCTTTCCTCTTCGGGGAAATCCAATGCAGTGCTCAAGAGGTAGCAAGAAGAATTTCTAGCGCCGCTGCCGGGGAGGTTCGCGCAAGTCAAGATTTGACTTCCAACAATGAGCCATTTCTGGCGCCTACGCAAAAGTCAACATACCAAGTACCCATCACAATCCTTATCTCCTGCATTACATTATTTGCCATTTGCCTCTCGTTTTCCTCTCCCCCACTTCACCCTTGCCGTTTTATTCGCCCTCTCTCTCTATCCTCCCTCTCTTTCTCTATTTGCCTTTTTTCCGTTTACTTGTCGTTATGGCTAGTCCTCTATCTTCTCCATTGTCTCCCGAGAATGAAGTTCTAAATTTTAAGCAAAGGGAGGGAGAAAATCTAAAAGACGCTTGGTATAGAATTTGCAATGCTCAAATAGATCTACCAGGAAGCAATCTACTTCCGTTCTTCTTCGCAATTTTTATGTAGGCGTTTCTCCTTGGTACAGATTTGTCCTTGATACCATTACCGGAGGGAATTTCTTGGGTAGCCACACTTTTGATTCTTATAATGCTATGATAGATTTATTTGGCTCACCACCTCTTTTGGTTAATGGAACTGTATTAACTTTGGAGCATGTAATGCAAAGGCTCGAAATTATTGAAAATAAGGTTGCTACCGTAGAGTCAATTGAAAATTTGGATAAAAAGATCCACAACCGAATCTCTCAATATGGATCTAAAGTAGGAGTCACTTTGAAAAATATTAAAGAGAAGGAACCCATAGTTAATGACAAAATAAATCATGATTCCACTAGAATCGATAAACTTGAGGGTATCATTACCAACTTGGGAACCGCTTTTTCTTCCATAAAGAATACTCCAAGTCCTCCGACTAAAATTTCCAAGCTTATGTATGTTCCTAAAAATAAGGGTGAATCCTCTAGTAAGGAAACTGCGGATCTCAAATCTATAAGTATTCATCCCAATCTTGTTGCTATCATTAAGGAACCATTTGTTACAAATGAATTTTCCGATCTTGTGCCTAAAATTTTGATAATAACTAAAAATAAAGAAATTCCTAGGGATGGTAGATGCCTCATTGAAGAATTACCAACCAAAGATGGCAATACCTAGATCTATCCTTGCTTTTTATGCCTAGCTAGGGGCGTTAAACGATAGCGCTTGTTGGGAGGCAACCCAATTTTATTTTTATTCCTTGCTGTTTGCTCCTGTTTAGTAATAAATAATTTACCTATCCTCTGTTTTGGTTGTGTTTTTTGTGTTTAATTAGTGTTTGTGCCAAGTAGAACCGTTGGGAAGACTTGGGGAAAGTCTTAATATCTTGCTGTAAAAAACAGAAACTTTAGCGCTCACGAGAACTGCTGCCATTTTTATTTGGAAATTGCTATTTAGTTAATTATTTTTTCAGATCATTAATAGATAAATTCCTCATGTCAAGCAATTTATTTTAGAATTTTTGAGGTTCCAGATCTTGCGCTAGTTACAGATTACTACAGACTGTTCTGTTTTTCACAGATTCTGTTTTTCGTGTGTTGTTTGCTTATTTTGATGAATCTATGGCTAGTAAAATAGTTTATAAACCATAGAGAAGTTGGAATACAGTAGGTTTAACACCAATATAAATAAATAATGAGTTCATTACAGTACCTTGAAGTGGTCTTTTGTTTTCTTTCGCTAACGGAGCTCACGAGATTTTCTACTTTGAGTTTTGTGTTGTGAAGTTTTCAAGTTTTGGGTAAAGATTTGATGGATTATGGAACAAGGAGTTGCAAGAGACTAAGCTTGGGGATGCCCATGGCACCCCCAAGATAATCTAAGGACACCTAAAAGCCAAAGCTTGGGGATGCCCCGGAAGGCATCCCCTCTTTCGTCTACTTCTATCGGTAACTTTACTTGGAGCTATATTTTTATTCACCACATGATATGTGTTTTGCTTGGAGCGTCTTGTATGATTTGAGTCTTTGCTTTTTAGTTTACCACAATCATCCTTGTTGTAAACACCTTTTGAGAGAGCCATACATGATTTATAATTTGTTAGAATACTCTATGTGCTTCGCTTATATATTTTGAGTTATATAGTTTTGCTCTAGTACTTCACTTATATCTTTTAGAGCACGGTGGTGGATTTGTTTTAAGAAACTATTGATCTCTCATGCTTCACTTAGATTATTTTGAGAGTCTTAAATAGCATGGTAATTTTCTTAAATAATCCTAATATGCTAGGTATTCAAGGTTAGTAAAAAAATTCTTATGAGTATTTTGAACACTAAGAGAAGTTTGATGCTTGATGATTGTTTTGAGATATGGAGGTAATAATATCAAAGTCGTGCTAGTTGAGTAGTTTTGAATTTGAGAAGTGCTTGTGTTGAAGTTTGTAAGTCCCGTAGGATGCATGTATGGTAAACGTTATGTAACAAATTTGAAACATGAGGTGTTCTTTGATTGTCTTCCTTATGAGTGGCGGTCGGGGACGAGCGATGGTCTTTTCCTACCAATCTATCTCCCTAGGAGCATGCGCGTAGTGCTTGGGTTTTTGATGACTTGTAGATTTTTGCAATAAGTATGTGAGTTCTTTATGACTAATGTTGAGTCCATGGATTATATGCACTCTCACCCTTCCATCATTGCTAGCCTCTTCGGTACCGTGCATTGCCCTTTCTCACATTGAGAGTTGGTGCAAACTTCGCCGGTGCATCCAAACCCCGTGATATGATACGCTCTTTCACACATAAACCTCCTTATATCTTCCTCAAAACAGCCACCATACCTACCTATTATGGCATCTCCATAGCCATTCCGAGATATATTGCCATGCAACTTTCCACCATTCCTTTTATCATGACACATTCATCATTGTCATATTGCTTAGCATGATCATGTAGTTGACATAGTATTTGTGGCAAAGCCACCATTCATAATTTTCATACATGTCACTCTTGATTCATTGCATATCCCGGTACACCGTCGGAGGCATTCATATAGAGTCATCTTTTGTTCTAGTATCGAGTTGAAATCATTGAGTTGTAAATAAATAGAAGTGTGATGATCATCATTTTCTAGAGCATTGTCCCAAGTGAGGAATATAAAAAAAGAGAGAGATAAAGGCCATAAAAAAGAGAAGGCCCAAAAAATGAGAGAAAAAGAGAGAAGGACAATGCTACTATCCTTTGCCACACTTGTGCTTCAAAGTAGCACCATAATCTTCATGATAGAGAGTCTTTTGTTTTGTCACTTTCATATACTAAGTGGGAATTTTTCATTATAGAACTTGGCTTGTATATTCCAACAATGGGCCTCCTCAAGTGCCCTAGGTCTTCGTGAGCAAGCAATTTGGATGCACACCCACTTAGTTTCTTTTGTTGAGATTTCATACATTTATAGCTCTAGTGCATCCGTTGCATGGCAATCCCTACTCCTTGCATTAACATCAATCGATGGGCATCTCCATATCCCATTGATTAGCCTCGTTGATGTGAGACTTTCTCCCTTTTTGTCTTCTCCACATAACCCCCATCATCATATTCTATTCCACTCATAGTGTCATGTCCATGGCTCGCGCTCATATATTGCGTGAAAGTTTATAGGTTTGAGATTGCTAAAGTATGAAACAATTCCTTGGCTTGTCATCGGGGTTGTGCATGATGAGAGTATTCTTGTGTGACAAAAATGGAGCATGACTAAACTATATGATTTTGTAGGGATGAACTTGCTTTGGCCATGTTATTTTGAGAAGACATAATTGCTTTGTTAGTATGCTTGAAGTATTATTATTTTTATGTCAATATGAACTTTTATCTTGAATCTTTCGGATCTGAATATTCATGCCACAATTAAGAAGAATTACATTAAAATTAAGCCTAGTAGCATTCCACAGCAAAAATTCTGTTTTCATCATTTACCTACTCGAGGACGAGCAGGAATTAAGCTTGGGGATGCTTGATACGTCTCCAACGTATCTATAATTTTTGATTGCTCCATGCTATATTATCTACTGTTTTGGACATTATTGGGCTTTATTTTCCACTTTTATATTAGTTTTGGGACTAACCTATTAACCGGAGGCCCAGCCCAGAATTGCTTTTTTTGCCTATTTTAGGGTTTCGAAGAAAAGGAATATCAAACGAAGTCCAAACGGAATAAAACCTTCGGGAACGTGATTTTCTCACCGAACATGAGCCAGGAGAGTTGGACCCTACGTCAAGAAACAAAGGAGGAGGCCACGAGGTAGGGGCGCGCCTACCCCCCCCCCCCAGGCGCGCCCTCCACCCTCGTGGGCCCCTTTTTGCTCCACCGACGTACTCCTTCCTCCTATATATACCTACGTGCCCCCAAATGATCAGAGACGGAGCCAAAACCCTAATTCCACCGCCGTAACTTCCTGTATCCACGAGATCCCATCTTGGGGCCTGTTCCAGAGCTCCACCGGAGGGGGTATCCATCATGGAGGGCTTCTACATCAACACCATAGCCTCTCCGATGAAGTGTGAGTAGTTTACCTCAGACCTTCGGGTCCATAGTTAGTAGCTAGATGGCTTCTTCTCTCTTTTTGGATCTCAATACAATGTTCTCCCCCTCTCTTGTGGAGATCTATTCGATGTAATCTTCTTTTTGTGGTGTGTTTGTTGAGACTGATGAATTGTGGGTTTATGATCAAGTCTATCTATGAACAATATTTGAATCTTCTCTGAATTCTTTTATGTATGATTGGTTATCTTTGCAAGTCTCTTCGAATTATCAGTTTGGTTTGGCCTACTAGATTGATCTTTCTTGCAATGGGAGAAGTGCTTAGCTTTGGGTTCAATCTTGCGGTGTCCTTTCCCAGTGACAGTAGGGGCAGCAAGGCACGTATTGTCTTGTTGCCATCGAGGATAACAAGATGGTTTTTTTAATCATATTGCATGAATTTATCCCTCTACATCATGTCATCTTGCTTAAGGAGTTACTCTGTTTTCTTGAACTTAATACTCTAGATGCATGCTGGATAGCGGTCGATGAGTGGAGTAATAGTAGTAGATGCAGGCAGGAGTCGGTCTACTTGTCTTGGACGCGATGCCTATATACATGATAATACCTAGATATTCTCATAACTATGCTCAATTCTGTCAATTGCTCAACAGTAATTCGTTCACCCACCATAAAATACTTATGCTCTCAAGAGAAGCCACTAGTGAAACCTATGGCCCCCGGGTCTATCTTCATCATATTAATCTTCCAATACTTAGTTATTTCCTTTGCTGTTACTTTGCTTTTATTTTACTTTGCATCTTTATCACAAAAATACCAAAAATATTATCTTATCCTATCTATCAGATCTCACTCTCGTAAGTGACCGTGAAGGAATTGACAACCCCTTATTGCGTTGGTTGCGAGGAGTTATTTGCTTTGTGCAGGTACTAGGGGACGCGCGCACAACCTCCTACTGGATTGATACCTTGGTTCTCAAAAACCGAGGGAAATACTTACGCTACTTTGCTGCATCATCCTTTCCTCTTCGGGGAAATCCAACGTAGTGCTCAAGAGGTAGCATGCGCCCTGCCATTCTTCAAGCTGATGAAGAAGAAAGGCCCGTTCGAGTGGACCCCGGAAGCTGACCAAGCATTTCAAGACCTCGAGAGATACCTGACCAGTCCTCCGATGATGGTGGCGCCTCACCCTCTCGAGCCCCTGGTGCTTTACCTTGCCGCCACTCCCTACTCCGCCAGCGCAGCTCTAGTGGCAGTTTAGGAAGAGCGCCAGGCCAAGGGGCTGCCGCGCCGCACCGCACCGCCAGCCGAGGCGATACAGGACCCAGAGGGCACCGCAAAGGCTGTAGCAATGCCAACGGGTGACCAGGCCCAGCAAGGCGGCGTTCGCGGGCCGGCAGAGGTCCCAGCAAGCGATCAGGCTCTTGGGGTCCCATCATCTCAGGAGACGCCCCAACTGTCGGCAAGCACAAGCTCCGTCGACGTTCCCGCCCTCGTTGAGCACCCAATATATTTCATCAGCACAGTACTGCGGGATGCAAGGGCATGGTACCCCATGCCTCAGAAGCTCTTTCTCGCGCTTTTGGTGGCCTCACGTAAACTGTGGCACTACTTCCAAGGTCACCCGATCAAGGTCGTCTCGGCCTACCCGCTGGAGAGGGTACTCAGGAGCCCCAACGTTGTTGGAAGAGTCGTCGAATGGAACATCGAGCTGCAAGCATTCCAGCTGGAGTTCAGCGCCACTAGGGTCATCAAGGGGGCCGCGCTCGCCGACTTCGTGGCAGAATGGACTGATGCCCTGGGATTTGAAGCAGGCGAGGACCGATCCCTCTCACCAAGAAGTAAAGCACCAGATGGCTGGGTCATGTATTTCGATGGCATGTTCGCACGCCAGGGCGCGGGGGCTGGAGCAGTGCTCATCTCGCCTACTCAGGACAAGCTCTGCTATGTCATGCAGCTCTGCTTCCAGCAGGGCGAGAAGGTCTCCAACAACATCACGGAGTATGAAGGCCTCATCGCTGGCCTCAAGGTCATGGTGGCCCTGGGGGTGAAGCGCCTCACCATCAAGGGCGACTCACAGCTCCTCGTCAACTTCTCCAACAAGGTATACGAGCTGAAGGACAAGCACATGGAGGCATACCTTGCGAAGGTACGCAAAATGGAAAAGCATTTCCTGGGTCTAGAGTTGCATCACGTACCCCGTGACACCAACAAGGAGGCCGACGACATCGCCAAAAGGGCGTCCAAGCGACAACCCCAAGAGCCTGGCATCTTTGAGGAGAGGCTCTTCAAGCCGTCGGCGGCACCTAAGCTTTCGGGGTCAGCGCCACCTCGGGAGGAGCTCCCCCAACCACCTGCCTCGGGAGCCCTGGCTTGCGGCCCGACCTTGGGAGCGCGCCTACTCCTGGCGCTCGAGCCTCGGGAGGGGTGCTGGACCAAGGAGCTCAAGGAATACCTAACGCAAGGGACGCTACCGGAGAAGGAGGAGGACGCAGAGCGTGTGGCCCGACAGGCTACGGCATACTGCATTCAGGACGGTGAGTTATACAGGAAGCAGCCAAATGATGTTTCCTTATGATGCATCTCCAGGGAACAAGGGAACGAGTTGCTGGCTGACATACATGGCGGAGACTGCAGGCACCACTCATCGTCACGAATCCTCGTCGGCAAGGCATTCGGCAGCGGGTTCTACTGGCCTACGGCGCTCAACGACGCAACCAAGCTGGTGAAGTCCTGCGAGGCCTGCCAATTCCACGCCAAGCAAATCCATCACCCAGCTCAGGGCCTCCAGACAATTCCGCTCTCGTGGTCGTTCATAGTCTGGGGGCTGGATATCTTAGGCCCGTTCCCTCGAGCGCATGGGGTTATCGCTACCTCTACTTTGCCATCGACAAATTCACCAAATGGGCGGAGGTAGAAGCTGTCCGCACCATCCCGGCCGGATCTGCGGTCAAGTTCATCAAGGGCCTCGTGAGCCGGTTCAGGGTCCCTAACCGCATCATCAACGATAATGGCTCGCAGTTCACTATCAATCTCTTCAAGACATATTATGCTAACCTTGGAACGCAGATCTGCTACGCTTCGGTGGCACACCCCAGGAGCAATGGTCAAGCCGAACGTGCCAACGCAGAGGTCCTCGGAGGCCTCAAGACTAGGACCTTCAAGAGGAAGCTTGAGGCATGCGGCAAGGGCTAGCACGATGAGCTCCAATCTGTGTTGTGGTCCATCCGCACCACCGCCACCAAGCCGGCAGGCGAAACCCCGTTCTTTCTCGTCTACGGAGCAAAAGCGGTTCTCCCTCATGAGGTCAAGCATCGCTCCGCACGGGTCCTGGCATTTGATGAGACACAGCAGGACGCCATGCGGGGGATGGACCTTGTGCTGGGGGAGGAACGCCGCCATGAAGCCTCGCTCTGAGCGGTAAGGTACCAGCAGGCGCTGCGATGGTACCACTGTCGCAGCATCCGCTCCAGGACGCTCGAGGTAGGTGATCTCGTCCTGAGGCGGGTGCTCTCCAGGGAAGGGATGCACAAGCTCTCGCCCATGTGGGAGGGCCCGTTTAGGATCGTCCGTGTCTCCGGGCCTGGCGCCAAGCACCTAGAGACGCAGGACGGGATCCCCATCTAGAACACCTGAAACATCCACCACCTCTAGAAGTTCTACCCATGAAGCAAGGCCCAGCGCCTGTGAAGCAAGGCCCCGTGCCTATGAAGGTCTCCGCTCATGACACTCTCACGTAATAATGAGTGGGGGTGTACACGCCCCGGAGTCTCAGGAGTGCTGCCCTCGGGCCTCGGGGGCTCCCTCCCACGTCCTAGTGGCAGCACTTAGCTCCGCGCTGGTGAGAAGACTAGAATAGGTGCTGGACACGGCTTTTCATTTGCTTTCCTTAGTTGGCTTGCCCTCTTTACTGAAAATTTGCTTTCTGGTGTTCCTTGCCGGCTTGGTTCCATCGCCTTTTGCCTCCGTTTCTGCCTTCGATTCCTTGTTTTGACCCGTGCTCTCCCTCGCATGCCTCGCAAGGGGGCTGGACAAGTGCCCTCGTGAGCGTTTTTCCTGTTCTTCACGATGCACCCTCGCCCGAGCTCGCAAGCTGGCGCACCTCTCTCAATTTGTGCCCCTCGGGTACCGCGATGCAAAGCACTGGGTCGTGGCCGGCTGCGCCTGCGACCAGGGTTCGGAAGAATAAGAGTTTCCTAATGAATTTTTGCAGTTCCTAGATGCCTCCCGAGCAAAGGAGGCCTCACGAGGCACTAGGAAATGCGTGCCTCACGGGGCGGAAACTACTTCAGACACATCAAGCTAAGTTATCTCTACATGCCTACATAAAACGTTGGTACTGTAACACGACGTAGGAATGATAAACATAACATAGCGACTTGGAAATCATGGTTCATTACACGCCCCTATAGGGCCTATACTTGTTTCTTCTTAAACTGCGGGGAGGAAAGAACAAAACAAAAGTGGCGCGTGCCCCCATAGCAGTTCGCGAGGGTGGGCCCATGGTGCTCTCCCGGGCTTAGCCAGACCCCTCCTCGCACTTCACTGGAGCACGGCGACGAGACGACCCGCTGCCACCCTCGAAACGGGCACGGCGGTGTGGCGGCTGGTCATAGCCGCCGCTGTTGGAGCTGTCGCTGGAGGAGGAGCCACCGTAGCTGGACGAGCCGCGGCCAGCACCGAGGACGAGGCCACCTTCATCCTCGTCATGACCGTCGCCAAGGCCGAGCACCTCGTCGCCGTCGTTGTCCTCGGGGAAGCACCCGACATGGCGACCATCTTCCCCGAATACCCGCATGTAGAGGGTCGTGTCGCCATCGTACTTGAAGTGGAGGGCACACCGCCTTCCCAGGCTGCGCACACGGGCAAACATCTGCCAGTCGCGGGCTAGGGCTGCGTTGCCTGCACCGGAGACTTCCACCGCGACCCACGAAGCCCTGCTGCAGCAGCCTCCGCTTGCAGCCAGAGATCGCCTGGACCCATGGCCGGCAGTTCACTGGCGAAGAAGCATGGAAGCTCAAGCCAGGTGCCGGCTAGGTTCTCTGACCACATGATGAACTCTGGCATCACCTCCACCGAATGGAAGCACGGCCGGGGAGGCCGTGCAACCATGGCGTGCCTCACTTCATCGACGGGACTGCCACAACCTGGGCGACTCCCACCGCGCGAGGAGGCGCAGCCGCAGCCGCGAGGGGGCACAGTGGGGGTTGCGGCGTGCTTACGCGGGCAACCACGCCCCTCTTGGGTGGCGGCGAGTCGGGCCCCTCCTGGCGGGCCTTCCCCTTTTCTGCGGCCGAGAACCTCTTCATCGGCGCCATGATTGTCGTTGCTAGCGATGAAGCAAGGGAGAAGAAGCAGGAGAAGCGAAGGAAGAGATGGGTGATGGGGGCTCCGCCCCCCTTCCCATTTATAGCCAAGAGGAGGCCAAACGCCGGCCTCCATGATCTAAGGTAATAATGACCTTTTTTCTGCATGGAGCGGGGACTCATCAAGTCGGGCAGTTGTCGAGGCGGCGTGGGGAAGTGGAGATGCCTGCACCCCATCAATCGCCATGCGTCAACCAAGGCCACAGGCTGCTGGGGCCCGCGGCGCTCTGTACTTGCCCCTTGGCTTCGCCTCGAAGCCAAGTCCGAGTGCGCCTTGGGCCTGGGGGTTACTGTCGGCGTCCTAGGAACGGGGGTCCCCAGACTTGCCTGCCTGCGGCCCACGGCGTGGCTCCATCAACGGCCCCGTACGGCCCATCTTCACCAGCAAACACTCAAGACCCTCGCGAGGGGCCGAGCCTCATGAGGCGGACGACACAAGACCTCCTCGGGGGCGGCCTCACCAAGCTGGCTCACGAGGGGCGGAGAGATCAAGGCAAGGGGCACCTCGCGAGGTTCCTGTGATGCAAGCCATGACGACCAGGGCCAGGCGGGCGCCAGGGCACAGTGTCCTCGTTTCCTCTTTGGTGCTAAAGAGGCAAGTGTAGGCGAGGAGTCCCGAGGCAGCAGGCAAAGGTTTCCATATCGATGCAACGAGACAAAGACCAACAGGACGGCAGGGTGGAGGTCACCGTGGATCCCAGGACGGCGTCACCACCAGAGCCTTTGGCAGGAAAAGACCATATTTTGTCAGGATAGCTTGTACTAGTTGTCCCCCTTCAAATTGGTCGTTGTGGAATCCCTTCCCGCCTAATATTTGGGAAGAGGACCCGGGCCTTTATATATAGGACTAGCCACCACCGTAGGAGGCATCTCATCTTGGACCGGATCCATTCCACTAAGGCCACCACACAGACTCACCAAGCACAAGAGCACCTCTCCTCAGGAGGCTGTTCTTCCCTTGTAACTGTCCATCCTCAGCCCAAGAGGCAATCCACCACACCACACTGGAGTAGGGTATTACACCACATCGGTGGCCCGAACCAGTATAAATCTTATGTCCCTTTACTCTGCGAGTTCGACGCGCTGAGCCTTGAGATCTCAGTGAGGGCGTGAGCTAGAGGGAGGAGAGATTTTCGTGCGCACCCCAGTGTTCGAACCTCAAGGGTTTTGCCAGAACCCGAAATCCGACAGAGGCATTTTCAAGATATCAGTCAAACGAGTAAGCAAAAAGACTGGCCTCAGCATTACAGCAAAGCGTTGAAATTCTTCATCATCTTTCTTTTTAGTTGACTTAGGTGGAAAGGGCATAGGTTTTTGAACCCACGGTTCTCTTTCTTTGCCGTGTTTTCTAGCAATGAAGTCTCTTTTGTCATATCTTTTATTCTTAGATTGTGGGTTATCAAGATCAACAAGTGGTTGTATCTCAACATCATTGTCTGGTTCTTTACTATTTGGTCGAGAATCTTCATGAACCTTATCATTGTCTTTTTCATTATAAGAAGGTGAGTGTTCATTACCAGACTGAGTTTCAACATCAGAGATAGAAACTTCTTTATCATTATCAGGAGGTTTTTCTACTTCAGGTTCACTAGAAGCATGTGAAGTCGTAAAATTTTTCTTTTTCTTTTTCTTTTTCTTTTTAGAAGGACTAGGTGCACTAGTGTTATTTCTTTGTGAATCTTGTTCAATTATTTTTGGGTGTCCTTCAGGATAAAGTGGTTCCTGAGTCATTTTACCTCCTCTAGTTGCTACTCTAACAACGAAGTCATGTATATTATTATTCATTTCATCTAGCAACTCTCTTTGAGATTTAGCAACTTGTTCTAACTGGGTTTGTACCATAGAAGCATGCTTTCCAACACCTCTAACCTCATTTGAGATTCTAAATAACAAGTCACTCAAGCGAGCAATTATATCAGAATTATATTTCAATTTTTTCATAACATTTGCATTGAAGTGATCTTGTTTTCTAATGTAGTTTTCAAACACATAAAGGCATTGGCTAGGATGCATATTGCGAGGATTGTCATTATCATTGAACTCCATTAGAGAATTTACCTCTACCACCTTAAGCAGTGGTGGTGTATTAAACCCATGTATTTCTTCAATAGGAGGTAAATTTTTAACATCCTCAGCTTTAATACATTTTCCTTCATAGATTTCTTTGCCTCTTGCATATCTTCAGGACTGAGATATAATATACCCCTCTTCTTCAGAGTGGGTTTAGGTGGTGGTTCAGGAAGGGTCCAATCATCATAATTTTTCAATATGTTATTCAATAATTCTTCAGCTTGCCCAACAGTTCGTTCCCTAAAAACACAACCAGCACAACTATCTAGGAAATCCCTAGAAGCATCGGTTATTAGTCCATTATAGAAGATACCGAGTATTTCATTTTTCTTAAGAGGATGATTAGGCAAAGCATTAAGTAATTGGCAAAGCCTCCCCCAAGCTTGTGGGAGACTCTCTTCTTTAGTTCGAACAAATTTAAATATTTCCTGCAAGGCAGCTTGTTTCTTATGAGCAGGGAAATATTTTTCAGAGAAGTAATAAATCATATCTCGGCGACTACGCACACAACCAAGAGCAAGAGTATTGTACCAAGCTTTAGCATCACCCTTTAATGAGAACGAAAATAATATGAGAATAAAGTAATAGCAAGTTTTCTCATCATGAGTAAAAAGGGTGGCTATGTCATTCAACTTAGTAAGATGTGCTGCAACAGTTTCAGTTTCATAACCATGGAAATGATCAAATTCAACCAAAGTAATTAACTCTAGGTCGACAGAGAATTCATAATCCTTATCATCAATAAAGATAGGTGAAGTAGCAAACTTAGGATCATATTTCATTCTAGCATTCAAAGATTTTTCTTTATACTTGCATAATAATTTCTCTAGATCATCTCTATCCTTACATGCAAGTATATCTCTAGTTATCTCCTCATTCATAACATAACCTTCTGGTATCTTAGGCAATTCATATCTAGGAAGGCTAGTTCTAGCAGGTGTTTCAGGAGTTTCAGTTTTAAGCTCATCATTAGATTCAACAACATCATGTTGTATTACTCTAGCAATTTGTTCATCAAGAAATTCACCAAGTGGCACATCATAATTATCAAGCAAGGTACTAGCATCATTATAAGCATTATCCATAGAAGAAGTAGCATCATCAATAACTTGCGACATATCAGAATTGATAGCATGTGGTGGTGTTGCAAGTTTACTTATAACAGAAGGTGAATCTAAAGCAGAATTGGATGCAGTTCCTTACCTCCCCTCGTCTTTGAGGGAAATATCTTAGTCTTAGCATCCTTCAGATTCTTCATAGTGATAAATTGATAATAATCCCAAGTGACTCAACAATATAGCTATGCTCCCCGGCAACGACGCCAGAAAAAGGTCTTGATAACCCACAAGTATAGGGGATCACAATAGTTTTCGAGGGTAGAGTATCCAACCCAAATTTATAGATTCAACACAAGGGGAGCCAAAGAATATTTGAAGGTATTAGCAGCTGAGTTGTCAATTCAACCACACCTGGAGATTAATTATCTACAGCAAAGTGATCGGTAGCAAAGTAGTATGATAGTTTTGATAATAGTAGCAGCAACAATGGTAACGGTAACAGTGATAGCAGTAGTATTGTAACAAATGCAACAGTAGTAACTTAGCAAGATCAATATAGGATAAATACGTAGGCATTGGATCGGTGACTTGTTGGATGATATTCATCATGAGACAGTTATAACCTAGGGCGATACGACACTAGCTCCAGTTCATCAATATAATGTAGGCATGTATTCCATAAATAGTCATACATGCTTATGGAAAGAACTTGCATGACATCTTTTGTCCTACCCTCCCGTGGCAGCGGGGTCCATATTGGAAACTAAGGGATATTAAGGCCTCATTTTAATACAGAACCGAAACAAAGCATTTAACACATAGTGAATACATGAACTCCTCAAACTACGGTCATCACCGAGAGTGGTCCCGACTATTGTCACTCCGGGGTTGCCGGATCATAACACGTAGTAGGTGACTATAACTTGCAAGATCAGATCTAGAACATGGATATAATGGTGATAACATAAACGGTTCGGATCTGAAATCATGGCACCCGGGCCCAAAGTGACAAGCATTAAGCATGGAAAAGTCATAGCAACATCAATCTTAGAACATAGTTCATACTAGGGATCAAGCCCTAAGAAAACCAACTCGATTACATGATGAATCTCATCCAACTCCTCACCGACCGGCGAGCCTACGAAGGAATTACTCACTCCCGGTGGGGAGCATCATGGAGTTGGTGATGGAGAAGTGCTGGTGATGACGAAGAACGAAGATCCCCCTCTCCGGAGCCCCAAACGGACTCTAGATCTGGCCTCCCAGTGAAGAACAAGAGGTGACGGCGGCTTCGTCTCGTGGATCGCGATAATTCTTTCTCCTTGATTTTTTCTAGAAAATAGGATTTTATAGCATCGGTTTTAGGGTCTGCGGGGCCACCAGGTGGGGACAACCCACCTGGGCGTGCCAGGAGGGGGGTGCCCTGGTGGCTTGTGCCCACCCAGGTGCCCCCCTTCGGTATATCTTGGCTCCAGAAATTCTTGTTTATTGTATAAAAAATCCTCGCAAAGTTTTGTTCCATTCCGAGAACTTCTATTTCTGCACAAAAACAACACCATGGTAGTTATGGTGAAAACAACGTCAGTCCGGGGTTAGTTTCATTCAAATCATGCAAATTAGAGTCCAAAACAAGAGGAAAAGCGTTAGGAAAAGTAGATACGTTGGAGACGTATCACCTCTCGGACCGACTCTTTGCTCTATAAATACCCCAGTATTCCAAAAACCCTAGGGGAGTCGACAAAAATCAATTCAAGCCGCTGCAAGTTCCAGAAACCACATATCCAATCTAGACACCATCACAGAGGGGTTCATCATCCTCATTGGTGCCTCTCCGATGATGCGTGAGTAGTTCATTGTAGACCTACGGGACCGTAGTTAGTAGCTAGATGGCTTCTTCTCTCTCTTTTGATTCTCAATACAATGGTCTCTTGGAGATCTATTTGATGTAACTCTTTTTGCAGTGTGTTTGTTGGGATCCGATGAACTTTGAGTTTATGATCAGATCTATGTTTTTATCCATGAAAGTTATTTGAGTCTTTTGATCTCTTATATGCATGATTACTTATAGCCTCGTATATCTTCTTTGAATCTTTGGTTTAGTTAGACCAACTAGATCAATTTTTCTTGCCATGGGAAGAGGTGCTTTGTGATGGGTTCGATCATATGGTTCTTGATCCCAGTGACAGAAGGGGAACCGACACGTATGTATCGTTGCTATTGAGGATAACAAGATGGGGTCTATTTCTACATAAATAGATCTTTTCTACATCATGCCATCGTTCTTATTGCATTACTACGTTTCTCCATGAACTTAATACACTAGATGCATGCTGGATAGTGATCGATGTGTGGAGTAATACTAGTAGATGCAGGAAGGAGTCGGTCTACTAATCTTGGACATGATGCCTATATAATGATCATTGTCTGGATATCATTTTTTTTACAGAAAGACTGTAAGGGAACCCCCTACAATATAATTGGTGCAACAAACCCAAATTGCAAGTACCATGCCTTGAACCTGGGTGGGTGGGAAGGCATCAACCCCTTCCCACCACTAGGCTATGCCTTAGTCCGTTGTCTAGATATCGTAATGATTATTTGAAGTTCTATCAATTGTCCAACAGTAATTTGTTTACCATCGTATGCTATTTTTCTAGAGAGAAGCCACTAGTGAAATCTATGGCCCCCGGGTCTCTTCTTTATTATATTTGCCTTCGTGGTCTATTTTTATTTGTTTTTATTTTCAGATCTATTAATCCAAAAATACAAAAATACCTTGCTGCAATTTATTATTATTTATTTTATCTTGCGTTCCTGCGAGATCTATTTATCCAATCTACTAAAATTTTACCTATCTTTTTTACCCGTGAGGGATTGACAACCCCTCTCTTACGTTGGGTTGCAAGTATTTGTTCTTTGTGTGCAGGAGCTGTTTACGCGATGTCGCGTGGTTCTCCTACTGGTTCGATAACCTTGGTCTCATCACTGAGGGAAATACCTACCGTAGCTGTGCTGCATCATTCCTTCCTCTTTGGGGAAATACCAACGTAGTTCAAGCCGCATCAGCCTTCTCTGTCAAGTTGTCAAATAACTCTTGTGCACGCTTTGTTGTAGGCTCGGCCCAATTTCCGACAACCCCACGAGCATTGCACTCCGGCATCATGGCGATGATGGAACTCAGGGCATAATTATTGCACAAGGGGACGATTCTTGCCGACAGTTTGGTGTTGTTGTCAGGCCTAAACAGAGCGTGGCAGAGGGCTGTGTGCTGCATGGCTGTCACATTGTTGTTCAAGCCAGGGTGTAACCTCATGATGTCAGCGACATTTTTGTACTCCCATGCTGGCCTTCCCTTGTTCTACAGAGGAGCAATTCTGCGACAGAGGAAGTCAGCCCCCACCATTTCAATTGTGAGCCCGACATATTTGAGATGGTGAATCCTAGTGATCGCGATCTCGAGCTTCTTGTCATCAGGCGCAAAGTCGCTCCATTCTTTGCGCCGGATCACCTTATCTTGCTGGGGCTCTTTCTCTTTGATCCAACACCACTCAGCCCACCATTCTTCCCACCTTTTGCGCAAATTTCCGTCTGGGTATATTTCCTTATTCCACATCCTGGGAATCCAAGTGATTGAACCAGAAAGGGCATCTCCCGACTCGATGCGGGGGGACACAATAGTGGCGGAAGAGGGCGGTGTTGGGTGTGACTCCGGCGAAATTTCCGTAGAGATGAGGAAAAACGGGCATGCAAGTTACAACATTTGGCATAAAATCAAGAAGACGGAAGCCAAATGTGTACATGATGTCATTGAAGAAACCGGAGAAAGGAGGACACAGTCTATAGTAAAAATACACGACAAATAAAGGAAATTTGTCTGCATTCGCTTTAGTCGACCCGGGGAACACATGTGGAGTGGGGTGAGTTGATGTTTTCCTCCCCCGCATATATGCATACCGGTCCACGAGGTCGCATCTGTTGAGCACCGGCGGGAAGATTGCATGCTTTTTCTGTGCCTCCGCCAGGGCTTCTGAATCTGCACCGATGACCTTCACCGCCTTGTCCTTGCTTGCCTTCGGCGCCATGGCGGCTCTGGAGGCAAGGTTTGTGGAGGAGTGCGAGTGTGGAGTGGCGGATGAATGCAGAGTGCTCTGTTTTGGACGCAAGGAGGAAGACGATGGCAGATTGTGAGATTGGAAAATGAAGGAGGTAAATGAGCAGCGCCTTGTGCAGATTCCTTTTTGTGGGGAATACGCGAGGCTGTCTCTTTACTTTCCGATGTGGATGCACTTTTGCAAGCGCACTATTGTTGCTATTGTTTCATCCACTTCTCCCACATTTCGCATTTAATGTGTGTCGTGGGGGCGCAGTTAAAGAGAAGATTATGACATTTATCTTGTGCCATGAGTGCCTGAGCATTGTTTTGGGCCTAGCCCAATGATGCCTCAAATGCGTGTGTGGCCCAGGCCCCGGGGCTCCTGTCGGTGTACTAAGATTTGGGTCCTTAGTACCCCAGACTTATGCACAGGCAGTAGCAGCCTTCCCGATGAAAAAGCTTGCCGGAGGATAACTAAGAATAAATTAAGACCACATGACGATATGTAAAGAAGACACCCAAGCCAGCGATCGGAAGCACTGGAGATCCAGCTTGGGAGGCCCGGCAAGATCCTTGTCGGGGAGTTAGTGAAGCCTGGCAAGCTTCGAGCCCGGCAAGAATCCCACTACCTTGGCACTGCTCCACCTCATCGATCAAGTTGTTAGTTGGCATATAGGTGTCGAGCGGGCAGGTAGTTAGGTGAGTCTTGTCTGCGCACGTGGCAGCTCACCGCCGAAGATATAGCTTTAATGACACCCATCCCGACGATGTGTCAAGGAACTAGAAGGTAGATGGGCGAACGACACAGAAGAAGAGGTCATTCTTGCCGGGGAGCTCCATCCACAAGACACCTCATGATGCAATTAATGTGTTTGTCCTAACTCACCAGAGTTAGGGATTTAGCATTGTAGCAACTATTCACAGTGTATATTTACCATTTTTGCCACTTTGGTGACCCCTTTCTCTATGAAAGGAGGCCCATGGCTACCTTTACAAAGGTCGACACTTTGCACAAACACGCGCATAGCTGCACTTCCCGCACAACCTTGCCCGAATTGTGCTCCCTTGTACTTGTGCTTATACATCCAATACACCAAAGCAGGAGTAAGGTTTTACACTTCACAGTAGCCCGAACCTGGGTAAACTTCATGTGTTCTGCTCTTTGTGCTCACCGATCTCCACGGTCGAACCGCAAAGGGGCCTTCACTGGTCCCATAGATCGTCGTACGCACGACACACGTCTCTGGCATTGAACATGCGCAGACATTGGAGACGCATAAGTGAGCATGTGCCTTGCCCCGGCCTGTCTCCGATCGCCAAGCTGCTCGGAATTGCCGGGTAGCCTACCCGGTCTCTCATGTAATGCTTCATCTGCTAGAGAGCGGTTGCCTGGACCTTCCGACCAACCACTTAATCCTTTGCCTTGGTCGACCCTCCCTGTCCCTGCCTTTTCGTTCGATGCGCCGACCAGACTATTTAGAATTGATGACCCACATGTGTAGGGGATCTATCGTAGCCTTTTCGATAAGTAAGAGTGTCGAACCCAACGAGGAGCAGAAGGAAATGATAAGCGGTTTTCAGTAAGGTATTCTCCACAAGCACTAAAATTATCGGTAACAGATAGTTTTGTGATAAGGTAATTTGTAACGGGTAACAAGTAATAAAAGTAACTAAGGTGCAGCAATATGGCCAAATCCTTTTTGTAGCAAAGGACAAGCCTGGACAAATGCTTATATAGAGGAAAGCGCTCCCGAGGACACATGGGAATTATCGTCAAGCTAGTTTTCATCACGTTCATATAATTCGCGTTCGGTACTTTGATAATTTGATATGTGGGTGGACCGGTGCTTGGGTACTGCCCTTACTTGGACAAGCATCCCACTTATGATTAACCCATATTGCAAGCATCCGCAACTACAACAGAAGTATTAAGATAAACCTAACCATAGCATGAAACATATGGATCCAAATCAGCCCCTTATGAAGCAACGCATAAACTAGGGTTTAAGCTCCTGTCACTCTAGCAACCCATCATCTACTTATTACTTCCCAATGCCTTCCTCTAGGCCCAAACAATGGTGAAGTGTCATGTAGTCGACGTTCACATGACACCACTAGAGGGATGACAACATACATCTCATCAAAATATCAAACGAATACCAAATTCACATGACTACTTATAGAAATACTTCTCCCATGTCCTCAGGAACAAACGTAACTACTCACAAAGCATATTCATGTTCATAATCAGAGGGGTATTAATATGCATAATGGATCTAAACATATGATCTTCCACCAAGTAAATCAACTAGCATCAACTACAAGGAGTAATCAACACTACTAGCAACCCACAGGTACCAATCTGAGGTTTGGATACAAAGATTGGATACAAGAGATGAACTAGGGTTTGAGATGAGATGGTGCTGGTGAAGATGTTAATGGAGATTGGCTCCCTCCCGATGAGAGGATCGTTGGTGATGACGATGGTGATGATTTCCCCCTCCCGGGGGGGTTCCCCGGCAGAACAGCTCCGCCGGAGCCCTAGATTGGTTCCGCCAAGGTTCCGCCTCGTGGCGGCGGAGTTTCGTCCCGTGAGCTTGCTTATGATTTTTTCCTCGACGAAAGACTCCATATAGCCAAAGATGGGCATCGGAGGGCCACCAGGGGCCCATGAGGCAGGGGGCGCGCCCAGGGGGGTAGGGCGCGCCCCCACCCTCGTGGACGATGGGTGGCCCCCCTCTGGTACTTCTTTCGCCCAATATTTTTTATATATTCTGGAAATAATTCCCGTGAAGTTTTAGGACTTTTGGAGGTGTGCAGAATAGGTCTCTAATATTTGCTCATTTTCCAGCCCAGAATTCGAGCTGCCGGCATTCCCCCTCTTCATGTAAACCTTGTAAAATAAGAGAGAAAAGGCATAAGTATTGTGACATAATGTGTAATAACAACCCATAATGCAATAAATATCGATATAAAAGCATGATTCAAAATGGACGTATCAACTCCCCCAAGCTTAGACATGTTTAGAGATAGAGGTGTCGATAAAATAAAATACGGACATGAGGGCATCATGATCATTCTTAGAACATCAAACATATATATATATATGTATAACGCCAGTTTGGGACACCTAGGTGCCTGGGCACCTTGCCTCTTCATCGTTGGATCGTGTTCAGCGATTGATTTGGAAACCAATAAAAATGCATCAATTGCTAGTTAATTTGGCAGGCTTTAATTCATGGACCGTCCCATGGATGCATGTCGCATGATAAAAAGGCAGGGTTTTAATATGTAAGTTGACATTTATTACTTTCTTATATAGCATGTATTCTGTCCTTGTATAACAGATCAAATTAGGATTGGGTACATATGACGCAAGATTTCATTGGATATATACGCACCCTGAGAATGCATATAATTTTGGTAGTAGGTATTGCTTACCCGTATTAGATAGTTAGAAAATAAAATAAAAAGTAAATAGTTCTAAAAATAAATTATTGGGTATATACGTACCCGCATGTGTACATAATTTCACGAGTAGGTATTAGATACCCGTATTTGTACATAATATCATTAGTAGGTATTATTTATGGTATCATTAGTAGGTATTAAATATCCATATATTTACATAAATTATTAGGTATATACGTACCCGATATGTACATAATTTCGTTAATAGGTATTAGATACTCATATTAAATAGTTAAAAATAGAACGTAATAATTAAGAGAATAATTTACTGGGTATATATACCCGCGTATGCACATAATTTTATTAGTAAATATTAGATACCCGTATTAGATAGTTAGGAAACAAAAATACGCGTATTAGATACCCATAGTAGTTCAGGAGATAATAAAATATTACTATGATTTATTGTATGGCAAGTCGTGCATGCCTAATAGTTAAAAACGAAAATAAAATGTAAACATGGAAAGTCTTTCATGAAAAATAATTAGCAAACAAATTAAACATTCATTGTGCAGCGGTACATACCTAAAACAATCAAGGTGCCCGGGCACCTACGTGTCCCAGTTAATTTACCTAGGTGTCATATGATCTCCTATGCTAAAGTACCAATTTATTCACATACTCAAGTATGAATCAGAAACTTCATTGAAAACCAACAAAACTATAATCTCAGTCATTGAAGCAATTGCAACTTATCATAACATAGGAAAGAGTCAATATAAGAGCTTCTCAGCAAGTCCACATACTCAACCATCATTTAGTCTTTCACAAGTGCTAACACTCACGCGATATTTATGGTTATGAAGTTTTAATCGGACACAGAGAAAGATAGGGGCTTATAGTTTTGCCTCCCAACTTTTTACCTCAAGGATAATGTCAACAATAATAGTTCATAAAAACCCACATCCAATTAGCCATATATATTAGGATCTTTCCAACACATTGTGCTTGCCAAAGGATAAAATGTAAAAAAGGAAAGGTGAAGATCACCGTGACTCTTGCATGAAGTATAAGACAAGAATAAAAGATAAGCCCTTCGCAGAGGGAAGCAGAGGTTGTCATGTGCTTTTATGGTTGGACGCACAAAATATTAATGCAAAAGAACGTCACTTTATATTGCCACTTGTGATATGGACCTTTATTATGCAGTCCGTCGCTTTTATTTCTTCCACATCACAAGATCGTATAAAGCTTATTTTCTCCACACTAATAAATCATACATATTTAAAGAGCAATTTTTATTGCCTGCAACGATGACAACTTACTTGAGGGGTCTTACTCAATCCATATGTAGATATGGTGCACTCTCATGGCAAAACTAGGTTTAAGGATATTTGGAAGCACAAGTAGTATCTCTACTTGGTGCAAAGAATTTGGCTAGCATGAGAAGGAAAGGCAAGCTCAACATGTTGGATGATCTATGACAATATAGTTTATCTCAGATGTAAGAAAACATAACCCATTACGTTGTCTTCCTTGTCCAACGTCAACTCTTTAGTATATCATACTTTAGTGAGTGCTCACAATCATAAAAAATGTCCAAGATAGTATATTTATATGTGAAAACCTCTCTTTCTTCATTACTTCCTATTAATTGCAACGATGATCAAAACTATGTTTGTCAACTCTCAACAACTTTTATTCATCATACTCTTTATATGTGAAGTCATTACTCTCCACAAGATCCATATGATCTCTTTATTTCTTTTTATTTCTTCTCTTTTATTCTATTCCCTCAAGATCATAGTAAGGTAATCAAGCCCTTGACTCAACACTAATCTTTATTATATATAGCTCACGGACTCGATTACATAGAAGGATCATAAAGCAAAACTAAAAAATAGATCATACCAAAACTTTATTCTACTAGATCAAGATATAACCAAAAGGATCGAACTACGAAAAATGGTAAAGATAAAACTGATGGTGATACGATACCGAGTCACTCCCCCAAGCTTGGCAGTTGCCAAGGGAAGTGCCCATACCAAATACTCAGTTCTTCTTTGTTAGTGAAGAAGATGTTGGTGATGACGGATAGTCGCACATCGAGCGTAGGAGATCCTCCAGTCTGCGGATAATGCCCTTGAGTGCGACGATATGCTCCTTCAACAAAAAAAATTCACTTGTGGGATACTTGTTTTGAATGCGAGCTAACTCAATCATCTTGAAAGCTTTAATCTCCGTTGGGGTAAAGAGATTGTGATGAGGTTGAAGGATGTCTTTGTCTACTAATGCCGGAACTTGATCCCTCATGGCCTTCTCGATCCCATCATCCTTGTTGATCTCTCCGGGCTCTTCTCTCTTCAGCTCTATCTTCATTAGCCAAGCATCATTGCCCTCGTTGTCAGAGGAGGAGGGAGACGACATGATGCATGGCCTTGACAACCCTGGCAGAAAATAGCTCGAAACGAAAACAGGAGATATTTGCGTGATACGGTGGTCAAAACCTTCGGGAGATTATATAATGATTTTTTACCGACCAAAAGAAGTATCATGCAAGAAAACGGAGTCCGGAGAGCACACGAGGTGCCCACGAGGCAGGGGGCGCGCCCTCCACCCTCGTGGAGGCCTCGTGTCCTTCCCGTACTACTTCTTATTTTTCCTATTTTCTTAAATATTCCAAAACGGAGAAAAATTGTCATTATAACTGTTTTGGAGTCGGTTTACTTACCGTACCACGTACCTATTCCTTTTTAGGGTCTGAAACGTTCTGGAAAGTGTCCCTTATGTATTCCTCTGGGGTTACGATTTCAATAACATTAGTTTCAACATTCCTCCTCGATGACGTAAGGACCTTCCCATTTAGAGAGGAGTTTGCCTGCAAAAAATCTTAAACGAGAGTTGTATAACAATACATAATCACCTACATTAAACTCACGTTTTTGTATCCTTTTATCATGCCATCTTTTAACTTTTTATTTAAACAGTTTGGCATTCTCATAGGCATGGGTTGTCCATTCATCAAGTGAACTAATGTCAAAAAGCCTCTTCTCACCGGCAAGTTTGAAGTCATAGTTGAGCTCTTTAATAGCCCAATATGCCTTATGTTCTAGTTCAAGAGGTAAGTGACAAGCTTTACCATAAACCATCTTATACGAAGGCATACCCATAGGATTTTTGTATGCAGTTCTATAATCCCACAATGCATCATCAAGTTTCTTGGATCAATTCTTTCTAGATATATTGACAGTCTTTTGCAAAATTAATTTAAGCTCTCTATTGCTAAGTTCTACTTAACCACTAGACTGTGGATGGTATGGAGATGCAATTCTATGATTAACATCATACTTAGCAAGCATTTTATGAAAGGCACCATGAATAAAATGTGAACCACCATCGGTCATTAAGTATCTAGGGACTCCAAACCTCAGAAAAATAACTTCTTTAAGCATCTTAATAGAGGTGGTTATGATCAGCACTACTAGTTGGAATAGCTTCTACCCACTCAGTAACGTAATCAACAGCAACTAAGATATGTGTATACCCATTAGAGTAAGAAAAAGGTCCCATATAATCAAAGCCCCAGACATCAAATGGTTCAATAACAAGTGAATAATTCATAGGCATTTCTTGACGTCTACTAATATTACCAATTCTTTGACATTCATCACAAGACAAAATAAACTTACGGGCATCCTTGAAGAGAGTAGGCCAATAAAAACCGGACTGCAATACCTTATGCGCAGTTCTGTCTCCAGCATGGTGTCCTCCATAAGCCTCGGAGTGGCACTTGCGCAGGATCTGTTCATGTTCATGCTCAGGTACACAATGTCTAATAACACCATCTACTCCTTCTTTATAAAGATGTGAGTCATCCCAGAAGTAATGTCTTAAATCATAGAAGAACTTTTTATTTTGCTGGTATGTGAAACTAGGTGGTATAAATTTAGCAACAATGTAATTAGCATACCATGGAGCAGTACAAGAAGCATTTATGACAGCTAATTGTTCATCAGGAAAGCTATCATCAATAGGTAGTGGGTCATCAAAAACATTTTCTAACCTAGAGAAGTTGTCTGCAACGGGGTTCTCAGCTCCCTTTCTATCAATAATATGCAAATCAAATTCTTGAAGCAAGAGAACCCATCTAATAAGTCTAGGTTTAGCATCTTTCTTTTCCATAAGATATTTAATAGCAACATGATCAGTGTGAACAGTTACTTTAGAATCAACAATATAAGGTCTGAACTTATCACAAGCAAATACAACTGCTAAAAATTCTTTTCAGTAGTAACATAATTTCTTTGGGTACTGTCTAGAGTTTCACTAGCATATTGAATAACATTTAATTTCTTATCAACTCTTTGTCCTAAAACAGCCCCTACAGCATAATCACTAGCATCACACATAATTTCAAATGGTAAATTTCAATCAGAAGGCTGAACAATAGGTGCAGAGATCAAAGCTTTCTTAAGTATTTCAAATGCTTCTACACAATCATCATCGAATACAAAAGGATCATCTTTTTGTAAGAGATTAGTCAGAGGTCGAGAAATTTTAGAGAAGTCCTTAATGAACCTCTTATAAAAACCGGCATGACCAAGGAAACTTCTTATACCTTTAATGTCCTTAGGACACGGCATCTTTTCAATAGCATCAACTTTAGCTTTATAAACTTCAATACCTCTTTCAGAAATTTTATGCCCCAAGACAATACCTTCATTAACCATAAAGTGGCACTTCTCCCAATTCAAGACAAGACTAGTTTCTTCACATCTCTGCAAAACTCGATCAAGGTTGCTTAAGCAATCATCAAAAGAAGTCCCATAAACGGAGAAATCATCCATGAAAACCTCAACAATCTTTTCACAAAAGTCAGAGAATATAGCAGACATACATCTTTGAAAAGTAGCAGGTGCATTACATAAACCAAAAGGCATACGTCTATAAGAAAAGGTATTGAAAGGGCAAGTAAAAGTTGTTTTTTCTTGATCCTATTTTGACACAGGAATTTAAGAAAAACCAGAATAGCCATCTAGAAAGCAAAATGTGTATGCTTGGATAATCTTTCTAGCATTTTATCAATAAAAGGTAAAGGGTAATTATCTTTTTTAGTAGCTTTATTTAATTTGCAGAAATCAATTACCATTCTATAACTGTAACAATTCTTTGTGGGATCAATTCATCTTTATCATTAGAAACAACAGTAATACCTCCCTTCTTAGGGACACAATGGACATGACTTACCCATTGACTATTAGCAACGGGATAAATTATACGTGCCTCCAGAAGCTTTAGTATTTCTTTTCTTACCACTTCTTTCATCTTAGGATTTAACCGTCGTTGGTGATCAAAAACTGGTTTAGCATCTTTCTCCAGCTTTATTTTGGCATAGAGTGGGACTAATGCCATTAAGATCATCAAGAGTGTATCCAATAGCAGCACGGTGCTACTTCAGAGTTTTCAATAGTTTATTTTCTTCATGCTCTGAAAGGTTAGCACTAATAATAATAGGATATATGTCTTTCTCATCAAGATAAGCATATTTAAGAGTATCTGGTAAAGGCTTAAGCTCAAACACAGGATCACCCTTAGGTCGAGGAGGATCCCCTAGAATTTGAACAGGCAAGTTGTGCTTCAAAATAGGTCCCTGTTTAAAGAATACTTCATCTATTTCCCTTCTTTCATTCATAAACATATCATTTTCATGATTTAGCAAATATTGTTCTAAAGGATCACTAGGAGGCATGGCAATAGAAGCAAGACCAATAATTTCATCTTTACTAGGCAACTCTTTATCATGGGGTTGTCTACGAAATATATCAAAATTAAATTCATGAGACATATCCCCTAAACCAACAGAAACAATATCTTTATTGCAATCTATCTTAGCATTAACAGTATTCAAGAAGGGTCTACCAAATATAATGGGACAAAAGTTATCTTGTGGGTAACCAAGAACAAGAAAATCAGCAGGATATTTAACTTTCCCACACAAGACTTCAACATCTCTAACAATCCCAACTGGTGAAATAGTATCTCTATTGGCAAGCTTAATTGTAACATCAATCTCTTCTATCTCAGTAGGTGCAATATCATGCATAATTTCTTTGTATAAGGAATGAGGTATTGCACTTGCACTAGCACCCATATCACATAAGCCATGATAGCAACGGTCTCCTATTTTAACAGAAATAACAGGCATGCCTACAACAGGTCTATGTTTATTTTTAGTATCAGGTCTAGCAATTCTAGCAGATTCATTGCAGAAGTAAATAACATGCCCATCAATATTATCAGCCAAGAGATCTTTAACCATAGCAACACTAGGTTCAACTTTAATTTGCTCAGGGGGTTTAGGTGTCTTAATATTACTTTTGTTAACCACAGTTGAAGCTTTAGCATGATCCTTTATTCTAACAGGGAAAGGTGGTTTCTCAATATAAGTAGTAGGAGCAACAGGATCATTATAAGTGATAGTCTTTTCTTCAACTTTAATAGGTGCAACTACTTTTAGTTCAATGGGAGGATTATATTTAAACCACTTCTCTTTAGGGAGATCAACATGAATAGCAAAGGATTCACAGAAAGAAGCTACTATCTCAGAGTCAAGTCCATATTTAGTGCTAAATTCACAGAAAGCATCGGTATCCATAAAAGATTTAACACAATCAAACTTAGGTGTTATACCTGACTCCTTACCTCCGTCGAGGTCCCAATCTTCAGAGTTGCGTTTAATTCTTTCCAATAAATCCCATTTGAATTCAATAGTCTTCATCATAAAAGATCCAATACAAGAAGTATCAAGCATTGAGCGATTACTGAGAGAAAGCCGAGCATAAATTTTTTGAATAATCATTTCTTTTGAGAGCTCATGATTGGGGCATGAATATAACATTGACTTAAGCCTCCCCCAAGCTTGAGCGATGCTTTATCCTTCGTGAGGCCAAAAATTATATATATAATTGCGACCACGATGAACAAGATGCATAGGATAAAACTTCCGATGAAATTCCAATTTCAATCGGTTGTAGTTCCATGATCCCATATCATCACATAGCCTAAACCATGTCAATGCCTCTCCCTTCAAAGATAAAGGGAAGACCTTCTTCTTGATAACATCATCGGGCATACTTGCAAGCTTAAATAATCCACAAACTTCATCCAAATAGATTAGGTGCAAATCGGGATGTAATGTTCCATCACCGGTGAAAGGATTAGCTGGCAGTTTCTCTATCATACCCGAAGGAATTTCAAAGTAAACTTTTTTAGTAGGTTCAGTAGGTTGAGCAGCAACTCTTTGCTCTATTGGTCGGGGTGAAGATACCCTGAACAAGCCCCTTAAAGGATTATGTTCCATAGTAACAAGTGACAGTAAATTTTAGCACACTATATAAATTTTTCCTTACCAAATTCCACCTACCAAAGGCGCTTCACTCCCTGGCAACGACGCCAGAAAAGATTCTTGATGACCCACAAGTGTAGGGGATCTATCGTAGCCTTTTCGATAAGTAAGAGTGTCGAACCCAACGAGGAGCAGAAGGAAATGATAAGCGCTTTTCGGCAACGTATTCTCTGCAAGCACTGAAATTATCGGTAACAGATAGTTTTGTGATAAGGTAATTTGTAACGGGTAACAAGTAATAAAAGTAAATTAGGTGCAACAATATGGCCCAAACCTTTTTGTAGCAAAGGACAAGCCTGGACAAACTCTTATATAGAGGAAAGCGCTCCCGAGGACACATGTGAATTATCGTCAAGCTAGTTTTCATCATGATCATATGATTCGCGTTCGGTACTTCGATAATTTGATATGTGGGTGGACCGGTGCTTGGGTACTGCCCTTACTTGGACAAGCATCCCACTTATGATTAACCCCTATTGCAAGCATCCGCAACTACAACAGAGGTATTAAGGTAAACCTAACCATAGCATGAAACATATGGATCCAAATGAGCCCCTTACGAAGCAACGCATAAACTAGGGTTTAAGCTTCTGTCACTCTAGCAACCCATCATCTACTTATTACTTCCCAATGCCTTTCTCTAGGCCCAAACAATGGTGAAGTGTCATGTAGTCGACGTTCACATGATACCACTAGAGGGATGACAACATACATCTCATCAAAATATCGAACGAATACCAAGTTCACATGACTACTTATAGCAAGATTTCTCCCATGTCCTCAGGAACAAACGTAACTACTCACAAAGCATATTCATGTTCATAATCAGAGGGGTATTAATATGCATAATGGATCTAAACATATGATCTTCCACCAAGTAAACCAACTAGCATCAACTACAAGGAGTAATCAACACTACTAGCAACCCACAGGTACCAATCTGAGGTTTGGATACAAAGATTGGATACAAGAGATGAACTAGGGTTTGAGATGAGATGGTGCTGGTGAAGATGTTGATGGGGACTGGCCCCCTCCCGATGAGAGGATCGTTGGTGATGACGATGGTGATGATTTCCCCCTCCTGGAGGGAAGTTTCCCCAGCAGAACAGCTCCGCCAGAGCCCTAGATTGGTTCCGCCAAGGTTCCGCCTCGTGGCGGCGAAGTTTCGTCCCGTGAGCTTGCTTATGATTTTTTTCCTCGACGAAAGACTCCATATAGCCAAAGATGGGCATTGGAGGGCCACCAGGGGGCCCACGAGGCAGGGGGCGCGCCCCCACCCTCATGGACGGTGGGTGGCCCCCTCTGGTACTTCTTTCTCCCAATATTTTTTATATATTCCGAAAATAATTTCCGTGGAGTTTCAGGACTTTTGGAGGTGTGCAGAATAGGTCTCTAATATGTGCTCCTTTTCCAGCCCAGAATTCCAGCTGCCGGCATCCCCCCTCTTCATGTAAACCTTGTAAAAAAAGAGAGAAAAGGCATAAGTATTGTGACATAATGTGTAATAACAATCCATAATGCAATAAATATCGATATAAAAGCATGATGCAAAATGGACGTATCAAGAATGCATGGGCGTAGAACCAGCATCATAGGCCCTGCAGTGCACTTGATTTCTCGCTTGGTCTGCCTGGGAAATAGAGTGGAGCACCGTGACGTGACCCCGAGGACAAGCCTGCCATCAATCATCTCATGATCCACCAACAATTCCTGGACATACTATATCCAATTGGATCGCCATTCCGAACAGACAATTGTATTGCAACAACAGGACACGAAAACATGACGCGTGGATAAATCAGCACAAGGTGAATAAACTACACAACACACGCAAAACAAACTAGAAAACCTTAGTGCAGGGAAGACGAAGGAAGACGACGGATGGTGCACCCAACCGAATGACGACATCACTGAATCCTGTAGGCGTCACGAAGCAACCAAACATGCGAAAGAAACAAGGATCAAACAAACCCACCTCGTCAAACAGAGCACACAAAAATGACCAAAGAAACGGCTCACCTAGAATTCATATATGCCCAACCACCACAATCAAAGTATGCGAAGAAGGTCGCAGTGCCCTAAGAGGCCATACGACGACAAAAGACGACTTCTCCCGGACGTTTCCCTGGCAAAGCCCAAAAAACTTCCGGCGATCGTTGCCTACCTCGAGCAGCCGATGATGGCCATGTGGACAAAAACAGGCACTGCCCTCAAACCACCCCGTAGACGGGCCGCCCAAGAAACTCGCGAAGCCGCTTCCATTCAAGGGGAAAGAAGCGAGGTGGAGCTAGTATGGATCAAAAGAGAGAGCCACACGAAGAAAGACAGAATAATATGAGAGACGGTGCCGAACGACCGAGCACACGAAGCGCTTGTAAGCAACGCAATAACGCATGGCAATCGATGTCCCATCCCGCGTTAGGCAGTCCAGCACAACACACACTACCCGACAGAGGATGTCCGGGTAGTGCGAGCAAGACTCCTCGACAGTGGGTTGCAAAGCCCATGTAAAACCCCAACTCGGAACACAACGACTTGCGTCGTGCCTGACCGGTCCGACCGGTGACATGTAGGCTCCACATCGGGCTATGAGTCGGTTAGGCAAATAAAAATCGGGTCACCAAGTTCGCAACTCGCTCGTTGCCTGCCCGCACCCATGTGGGGCCAACGGAACCTGACCGACTAGCCCCATGGGCGAGCCGGCTTTGCGGACGTGACGTAGGAACCAGGCGACGCGAGCGAACCAACCCGACACGGGGCAGACGATCCTAAAAGATGGCCCCACGGACAAGGCGGTATTGCAAACGCGCGAGAAGACCCGACCAGCATGAACAACCAGCCTAACAGAGATGGCCTCGCATGTGAGCAGGCCGGAAATGCCACATGACATTGGCCCGGTGCCCGCCTGCAGTCCACCCGCCATTAACCCCCAAGGCTCCTCCCCGGGTGTGCACGATCCGGACAGATCAGACGGCGTGAAGAGCACTCAGAAGGCGCCCGCGATACGCCACTAAGCATCGAACGGTGTGGACGGCCTCACCCTTGCGGATGCGTCCGACGGCGCCCCATGATGGTGGCCCCGGGCACGCCCACGGTCCATAGATTATGGACCCGCCGAGGCGATAAGACAACATGAAGAGCCCGTGAAGGCCTCCACGGCACACCAATCAAAAACGAACGGTGCTGAGGGCGCTTTCACCCTCGAAGAGCCCCAGGAGACGGATACAACAACATCTTTATAGGAATTCTAGTTGCTCTCAATTGCTGGTAGGAATAAACCATTGTAGTGAGGTTGATTATGCTCCAACGATGAATAACCATACGAGAATTGGTTTAGCATTTCATGACTAATTTTCTACAATAAAATATATAAGAGACATTACACTTTGTTTTGACATGAATATTACAGTACATTTTTGGTCTAAAGAGAGCCCGAGCCTTGTGATCTACCTTTGGAAACGGCGAAACGCCACCGAGAATCCACGAGATATAGCTGCCACGCACGCGGAGCTCACCTCACCACGCGGAGAAAACAGAGGAGAAAGAGAAGAGAAGAGAAAATATCCCTCCCACCTCGTCACCCCAGCTTCCTCCGCTGCCTCACCACAGCACGCCGACGAGCTCTCTCCAGTCTCCACGCACGACGCCTCCTCTCCCCTTCCCCCAGATCCGAAGCGACTGCCGCCGGCTCGCGATCTTCCCGAACCGTACAAGAACCCGGCCGTGGCGGCGGCCGCGGCAGCGACGTACGGTGGCGGCGAGGGGTGTATGAGGAGCAGGAACGACTGCGGGACCGCGATTCGGAGCAGGAGCCGGTGGGGCAAGTGCGGCTGACCCGCGCCTGAGCGAGAGGCCGGTCTGTGTGTCTGGTGGGATCGTGGGAGGAGGGAGAAGAAAGAAAGAAAGGTCGATCTTGGGAAGCTTCCACTACGGGCTCCGAGATGCAGAACGGCGATTTGCGCAAGAAGGTTCGTGCTCTTGGATTCTTTGGCTTTGCTTGTTTAGACGGGAGTAGTGAAAATGTTGGGAATGATGGCAATTCGAGTAAGAGGTCCAGATGGTTTTAATATTAGTTTAAGCGAATAAAACTAGGTGACATGCTGTGACTTTAGGACATTTTTGTTTGGTAATGTTGTTATTCTACAAAGTAGCTACTGGTTATAAGGACACCTCCTTCAGTCTTGGTAATAATTTATTTTTCCCACATGCTACAAAGAGAGTGAATTGTAAATTTGTAATGTCAGAGGTGTGCGCAGTTCTTGGCTCTGGAGTATGTGATTACATCCCAAAGGAATATCTTTATACGTACCTGGTAGTAACAGCGGAAAACCTTTGCTCCAGTCCACTGTTTCGTTGGAAGCTATATGTCATACTGACACTAGATGATTAAGTTGTAGGTGGAGAGGGACTTGCTCAGGCAGTTCTTTCTCTGGTTTTGTCATTAATACCACTGAACGTCTGTGATTAACTTGCAGCAGTGTTTTTGATTTGGAAATGTATCTTTGACCCCTTAAACTATTGGCCGGGTGTAGATCTGGTCCCACAGTCAGACATTTTTGCCCTTGAACTGCCATTTCGTGTACTTTTGGTCCCTCAAGGCGGTTTGACCGTTTCAAAGCGGTTTTTACTGATGCGGCGCCAGCACCATGTGTCTGCCGCATCACTAATCTCATTCTAAAAATCCACAAACCTATTTAAAAAGCAGAGAAACAAAACAAAAAAAGAAAAATATAATTAAAAATGATATTTCATATTCTGTATTTACAGGGAATTTGAGAGAAAAAAGGAGCAATCCGACATTTTTTGGTTTATTAGAAGAAAAGCAATTTAATAAAAGAATCATAATCTCCTTCTATTTGCAATTTCTTGATTTTCCTTTTGACTATTTTTTTGTTTTCTTGATTTTTGAAAATCTGAGGTTTTTGTAAATAAAAAGACTTTCTCCAGTTTTTTTACCCCATTATGCTGTATATGATTTTACTCTTTCCCCCTTTCTGATAGTTTTCTCCATTTCTTCAAAACTGATGTCTTTTTACTAGATTCGTTGATATCTTCGTTTGAAGTATATATATATTATTGCCTTTTTCTGCTTCTTACTTAAATTTTAGGAATTTCCGGGAGGAAATTGGTAAGACTGCAGATATGTGATTTGGCCTACATGTAGATGCCACATCGATCAAAACCATTTTGGAACAGTCAAAACCACCTCGATGGAGCAAAAATATACAGTATTGAGAGTTGAAGGGTGAAAGTATCCGTTTTAGGAGTTGACGACCAGATCTACACCCAAAATAATAGTTTAGGGGTCAAAAGTACACATTTTCCTTTTGATCATAGAGTAACCAAGTGGTAGTACCATCATCGATGGTCATTGTCTTCTGTGTTTCGTAGGTTTAATGTGCAACAGTATTAGTTATCTGACTATTTTCTCTAATTCAGAGTGCAGCGGAAATTGATTTCTTTACTGAATATGGCGATACTAATCGATACAAAGTTCTGGAGGTCATAGGCAAAGGTAGTTATGGACTTGTATGTTCTGCAAATGATACACAAACAGGAGAGAAGGTTGCAATAAAGAAGATACACAACATTTTTGAGCATATATCAGATGCTGCACGCATACTCCGTGAAATCAAGCTTCTCAGGCTTCTTAGGCATCCTGATGTAGTGGAAATAAAGCATATCTTGCTCCCCCCATCCAAAAAGGATTTCAAAGATATATATGTTGTCTTTGAACTTATGGAGTCAGATCTTCATCAAGTAATAAAGGCTAATGATGATTTGACGAGGGAGCATTATCAGTTTTTCTTGTATCAGATGCTTCGAGCTTTGAAATATATGCACACAGGTATGCACTTCCTCACAGTCTTTTTATGAAGATAAATGTTACGTGCGCTTCTATTCTTATGGAACGACCATGTAGCTATTTGACTATTGTTTCTTTCCCGCACTTGCATTGTTGTATGCTAATTTGCATGCAAATTTCACTTGTAACCATTTGATGATTTGATTCATCCCTTTTCCCCCTTCCTGTTCTTTCTTTTATTGAGATGGCACTGGAACAATTACATGAGTTCTAATTAACATCTATTGAACGGGTCGACTGATTTAAAGTTTGGTACAGTTTGGTCGAGATGATAGTCGTTCTGAATGCGCGCCATGGCCTGCATCTAAGGCCTGGTTTGAAATGAAGCAATGCTGTTGTAGCATGTAGGCTTGTTATTGCAATATGCTCCTGTGTCAGTGTATACGCGATGGACCCCGACCACTGATGTTTATGGCCCCAACCTATTTGCTGTATCATTGTGTATGACAATCACCTGTGTTTATGGTGTCATGTTCTGCATTGCCCACTAAGGCATGCTGAGTATCTAGGTATTGATTACTGATGCAGCATTGCACATGACAACTCAGATATTTAGTTGCACAAATAAAAGTAAAAGGTTGCTCCTTTATTTTTTGAACCCGTGTCAACTTTGGCTAGTTTGGTATTTACCGAAACCATAGCATATTTGGTTCCATACTCTATTTGTATTTGCATGGTTGATTTTTAATGTTGGAAATTATATAATATCATTTCAGTTGCTACATATGTTCAGAATTGGCTAAATATTGTTTGTGCTTTGATGCAGCAAATGTCTATCACCGAGATTTGAAGCCCAAGAATGTGCTTGCCAACGCAAATTGCAAACTCAAAATTTGTGACTTTGGCTTGGCGAGAGTTGCATTCAATGATGCACCTACGACAGTCTTCTGGACAGTAAGCAATATCTTTTGTTATTGTATCTCAATAGCATATGTTATTGGTTGATCTTGCAGTACTAGCAATTGGAGATTTACTAGCACCGAATCATGCTTTGTTCCCCGTTGTCATGTTGAACTTAAGGTTGTCATTCGAGACGCAATGGTTCTAACAAAGGGAAAGTGAATATCTAATGATCAGTGCACTGTCACATACAAGTTGAAATAAGATGTCATCTAGTTTTACTTTTAAGTGGGTCTTCACGAAGCCATTTCCTCATTTTGGTTTTAGGGTGGGATTGGGGTCGACGGTTCTGAAGCTAACCATTAATTTAGGGCCTTGGGGCTGCTCTGGAGTCTTCCATTGCTCATCCAATGTTTTCTATTCCTGTCAAATGAACTTCTAAATTAGAATAAACTTCGCTTTTCAGGATTATGTGGCAACGAGATGGTATAGAGCACCTGAACTTTGTGGGTCCTTCTATTCTAAGGTAAGCAATGTTACAAACTTATGATTTATCAGAAGTTAGAGAGGTTGACATGTATACATATAGATGATGCCGACCTAATAGGCATTATTTTTGTGTGATGGTACTGGTACTGGTGCTGGTAAATGACATTCTTGGTATGCGGGTCTGGAACTTGATGTCCGGTGCCTGTTGATCACCTCACCTTGTAGTGAGTATGAGGGAATTGGCCATGAGGTGAGTATGAGGGAAATTACAGCAGTGACGGCAGCAGCAAGATAAACAGTACACTGTAATTGAGTTTAAATGGTAAACAGTAAAGATACTCTTTTGCCCGCGCCCATCTGGACTGTCCATTGCTTCTCGTCTTGATCAATCTGGATCATTGGTTAACTGACGAAGTGCCAATAGGAATACAACACTAGTGGGTTCAGTCAGGGTCCTGACAGTCGGAGTCACCTCACATTGTAGTGAGTATTGAGGGAATTGCCATGAGGCGGCTTTTGACTTCTTTTTAATATTTGGATTTGTCTGTCTTATATGCCTATAGCACCAAAAAAAAAGTGTAATGCATCGTTTACACCTGTATGCGCAAATTTGAGCAAAAAAGTTGATGCCATGAACTCATCATATACTTGTAAATCAGCAAATGTCCCATGGCAAATTGGCAATAAAGAAGTAACACTAATGATTCATAAGCCCATATTGTATGCTGTTCAAACTTGTAACTGTGCTGTCATATGGCTGCAAACAATAGAATGATGGATAGCACTGCAAGGTTGGAACTCCATGTCTTTGCGTGTATCAGTAAATGTTTGTATACATATTGTACACCAAGGACCACTGCAGTTTTAGACCACATCATTACCGATACTCTAATAGTCATAGTTGTACACTTGTACTAGTAGCTCCTCATGGTTCCTCCACTAGCACCTCTGGACAATCACAAGTTGCGATTGTCCTTACCTGACAGCCTCGCAACAACACCTCTCAAGGTATCCACACGTATAAAAGCGGGAACGCTGTGTGCTAGCCTAGTAGCCTGCTAGGGTGCTAGCACTGACAAGCACGGCCAGGCTTTCATGGGTGGGAGTGGTGGCTAGGCTTTCTGAAGTCCCACGAATTTGTGCCCCTAATGCCAACATGCCTCCCTTTGCATAGATTCCCGTGGTAGGTCTCCACATTGGAGGCTCACTGAGCCCAGTAGGTACCAGACCACTTTCCGAAACCTGTTCCAGCCTGTTAGTGTTTGTCGCACATAAATAACTTGAATGGGAACTAAACCATGTGGCAACTATCTTGCCATACCATGTTCATATTCCATATTGGGGAAACATGAATAGAGTTTGAATTATAATTTTAATAGGAATGCGGTTTTGCTTACTAACTACCATTCAGATGTGGCTACCGTCGAGTTTGAATTATTTTCTGCACAATTTACCTGTTTATACACCCTCTTAATTTACATTTGAGAAGGTAGATAGCAACTATCACTAACAACCTTCCGTAAGTAAATGGATCCCTTCAGCACAATTTCTTTTGCTCATGCTGCTTATTGCAAAGTTGGAAACATATCCGTTACTTGAGCAACTGAACAGTGCATAGCATTAGTTGGGTTAAAGAAATATTCAAATGGTCCCAATTGGAAGTTGACTGTCCCAATTACAAATCGTCTTATTTGGTATTGACCACAGTTGTGGCATTATTTTTCTGTTATATTTCTTTTGTAAACAAGGTCTTCCCCCGGTCCTGATTTGAGTTGGTATGGCCAATTGTTCGTGTCACTGAAATTTGCCATCTTTTGGGTTGCAGTATACACCAGCTATTGATATATGGAGTATAGGGTGCATTTTTGCCGAGGTGTTGATTGGAAAGCCTCTATTTCCTGGTAAAAATGTTGTTCACCAGCTGGATTTGATAACTGATGTTCTGGGGACACCTTCATTAGATGCTATTTCTCAGGTATGGATCTTTGGAAGTTTGCTGTCAAAGTTATACGTAGTTCTGTCTCCTTAAAATTTTCTACTGTCCTACCTCTGCTAAGGTGCGGAATGACAAGGCAAGAAAATATCTGACATGCATGCGGAAGAAACAGCCTGCTTCGTTTTCGCAGAAATTTCCAAAGGCTGACCCATTAGCATTACGATTGCTTAGGAGGCTTCTAGCTTTTGATCCAAAGGATCGTCCCTCGGCTGAAGAGGTATGCCATATATATGAATCTTAACCGGTCCCATGTTCTGCATCTGGCAGTACAAGATATTGTGATCTTGATATATCTGCAAATTGTAGGCATTGGCAGATCCATACTTTAATGGACTAGCAAAGGTAGAGCGAGAACCATCTTGTCAACCGATACCAAAAATTGAATTTGAATTTGAGGGTCGTAGAGTAACAAAGGAGGACATCAAGGAACTGATCTTTGAAGAAATTTTGGAGTATCATCCTCAATTACTGAAGGAGCATATCAGTGGAACAGACAGACGAAACTTTGTTCATTTAAGGTTAGATATGTTATTGCACACTTGTTTATCTTCTCTTAGTCATCATCCATGTCTGATACGCTTGCATCTTCTGGTATTGCAGTGCTGTCGACCAATTTAAGAAACGCTTCGCTGAACTCGAGGAAAATGGTGGCGAAAATGGATCAGCTGTTTCGTCACAGAGGAAACATTCTTCTTTGCCAAGGTAAATGTCTTATTTCCAACTCAAATCTCTTTTACTGGGATGGGATCTAGACAGCTAATCATTTATACAAGGGATGATCCAGTCATAATATGTATTGATATCACCAATGATGCAACATGAAGAATAAAACATCCATTTTCAAACTGCTTGCACCCTTTCTTTTGGCAAAAGTCTCAGTCCCATTCAAGCATCTAGTCCTAACTAACAGACTTTGTTCTTTCTTCATTACTTTCTTATATTGCTGGTTCTAATTTTGTAATTTTTGTAAAATGAAAGCTTTATTACCCCCGGCCTCTGCATCGCTGATACATGCAGCCCTGATTATTACATTATTTATTACAAGCCATCAAAATGTTAGGAAATATGCAACTTGTATTCCCATGAGGCCATAGGCCGATATATATACATGTACAGGTGTGGAACATATGCAGGAAACCCCTTATACAACGGGATAAATACAAAGGGGTACATGACTTATATTATAACTCTAACACCCCCCCTCAAACTCATGGTGGATGAACAACACTGAGTTTGGAGAGATAAAAGCCATGTTGTGCTCTAGTCTGAGCCTTCGTCAGGAAATCCGCCAACTGTAACTCGGAAGGCACATACTGAAGAGCAATAACCTGATCCTGCACACCAGCGCGCACATAGAAAGCATCAACACCAATATGCTTGGTGAGCTCATGCTTCACAGGATCGCGTGCAATGCTGATAGCACCTGTACTGTCAGATAAGAGCAGAGTCGGTGTAGTGACAGAAACACCAAAATCCTGAAGTAACCACCGTAACCAAGTCACCTCTGCCGTCAAAAGAGCCATTGCTCGCAACTCAGCCTCGGCACTCGAACGGGAAACTGCAAGCTGTTTCTTCGTCTTCCAGGCAATGAGAGAACCACCAAGAAAAACACAGTAAGCAGAAAGTGAACGGCGATCTGAAGGATCACTAGCCCACGTAGCATCCGAATAGGCCTGAAGCTGTAAAGAACTGGAGCGAGGAAAGAATAGACGGTGAGAGATCGTGCCTCGAAGATATCGAAGAACACGAAGGAGATGACTATAGTGAACCGAGGTGGGAGCAGAGACAAACTGACTCAGAATATGAACCGGATAAGAGATGTCCGGACGAGTGACAGCTAGATAGACAAGACTGCCAACAAGATGACGATAACGCGTCGGGTCAGGGAGAGGATCACCATCAGTAGCACGGAAGTGAACATTGAGCTCCATAGGAGTCTCAACAACGCGCTCGTCAGTAAGAGCAGCACGAGCAAGAAGATCCTGGATATACTTTTCCTGGGATATAAAAAAGCCATCAGAGGTAGAAGAGACTTCAATCCCAAGAAAGTAGCGAAGAGGTCCAAGATCAGACATAAGAAACTGCTCACTAAGACGGGCCTTTACAAAGGCAATATACTCGGGGTCATCCCCTGTGATGATCATGTCATCAACATAAAGAAGAAGAGTCCGACCACGAGGAGAAAGGTGAATAAACAATGCTGGATCATGAGCACTTGCTAAAAAACCAGCAGCAGTGATCACAGAGGCAAAGCGCTCAAACCAGGCGCGGGGGGCTTGCTTAAGGTCATAGAGAGAGCGACGAAGACGACATACCATGCCATCAGGAACAGAATACCCAGGTGGTGGCTGCATGTACACCTCCTCACGCAGCTCACCATTAAGAAAGGCATTCTTAACATCAAGCTGAGATATAGACCAGTGGCGTGCAGAGGCAACGGCAAGAAGTGTACGAACAGTGGTCATATGGGCCACAGGAGCAAAAGTCTCGTCATAATCACGACCATGCTCCTGCTGAAAACCACGAGCCACAAGACGAGCTTTGTGACGCTCAAGAGAACCATCGGAGCGAGTCTTAACCTTGTAGACCCACTTACAAGTGATCGGACGGACTCCGGGAGGAAGAGAAACAAGATCCCAGGTACCAGTGCGTTCAAGAGCAGCAATCTCCTTTGCCATCGCAAACTGCCATTCAGGATGAACAACAGCCTGACGGTAAGAAGTCGGCTCAAGAACAGCAGCACCAGCGGTGGGAAATCCAAAGCGATCAACAGGCGGACGAGGACGAGAACGCAAGCCATAAGTAGGCTGAGAGGAAGATGACGACTCATCCACAGAGGCATCGACTGGTCGTGGACGACGAGTGTAATGCTGAGGAAAAGATGGAATAATAGAAGGAGGAATCGTCAAGGTAGAATCGGGGGGTGGCGACGAAGAAGTCACCGGAGATGAAGGTGTAAAATCCGGTGACAGGCTGGGAGAGGAGACCGGGGAGGAAGTCACCGGAGATGAAGGTGGAGAACCCGGTGACATGCTAGGCGAGGAGACCGAGGAGGATGGTGGCTGCAAATCAACTAGAGGTGGAGAAGGAGAGGAAGTGGAACGGAGAGGTACAGTCTCGACGGGGGTGATAGGTGAGTCAGGAAAAGTGAGGAAAGAGATATCCTGCACTGAAAAAGTCGAGGAAGATGGGCGTGGGTAGAAGGGACGAGACTCATCAAAAGTCACGTCTCGAGAGATACGCATCCGACGACCAATAGGATCCCAACAACGATAGCCCTTATGCTCATCACTGTAGCCTAAGAAGACACACTCAACAGACTGAGCGGTCAGTTTGGTGCGTTCGCGAGGGGCAAGAAGAACATAGCAAACACAACCAAACGAGCGAAGCATCGAATAATCGGGAGAACGATCAAAAAGTCGCTCGAAAGGAACACCACCCTGTAGAGCAGCGGAAGGCTGTATATTGATAAGATAGGTGGATGTGGAGACGGCCTCAGCCCAAAAATGAGGCGGGAGAGAGGCAGCAATCATCAATGCACGAGCCGTCTCAAGAAGATGTCGATGCTTTCGCTCAGCCACACCATTCTGAGCATGAGCACCAGGACAAGAGAATTGAGAGAGAGTCCCGTGCTCAGCAAGAACACCACGCAACATCTTAGAGATATACTCGCCAGCGGAGACAGCACGAAAAACACGAATGGGTGAAGAGAACTGAGTATGAACCATGGCAGCAAAACGCTTATAAATAGACAACACCTCAGAACGAGAAGTCATGAAATAAAGCCATGTGTAACGAGAGAAATCATCTATGAAAATAATATAGTATTTATGACCACCTTTCGAAGCGAAAGGGGCCGGACCCCATACATCAGAATGGACTAAATCGAAAGGACGCTTGGACACTGACTCACTATGTGAATATGGTAACTGAATCTGCTTGCCAAGACGACAACCCTGACACTCTAAAGAGACATCTCCTGAGACAGACCCCAGAAGACCTCGACGAACTAAAGAAGACAACCGAGAACCACACAGATGACCAAGTCGATGATGCCACTGCTGGAAGGAACCAGTAACGGAGGCGACAGAAGCGGAAGAACTGGCGATGGTGGTGGCAGCGGAAGGAACATGAAGCTAGTCCAACTCCCAAAGACCCTGAGAATCACGACGGCGAGGGCCAGCCCCAACCAGAGTGTGCGTGCGACGGTCCTGGACAGAACAAGAGTCAACGTCAAGGATGACGCGACAACCAGAATCCGTAAGTTGACCAGCAGAAAACAGATTCATGGTAAGTCGAGGAACATGAGCAACATCAGGAACAGAATAAGGAGTGGTAAGATTGCCTCTACTAGCAACAGAAAGTGGAGTACCATCAGCAGTGAAAACATGAACAGGAGAATCCAGTGATCAAAGAGAGGACAAAGTGGAAGAATGAGAAGACATATGAAAAGAAGCTCCAGAGTCCAGAACCCATGGGGATGTACCTGACTGTGTAGAGGGTGATTGCTCAGTGCGGGAAGCATCAGTCACAGAACCAGCAGTACCCGTCGAGGAAGAACCTGAAGCCGTGAGCAGACGCTTAAGTCTCAGAATATCCTGCTCAGTCAAAGCAATGGCTGAAGCTGTCGAGGTAGATGACGAAGTCCCTGAAGATGATGATCGAGCCTTGCGCAGGTGTTTCTTCTTCGTGTAGCACTGAGACTCAAGATGACCATCGTTGTTGCAATAGTCGCAATGTGGACGGGGGCGACCTGAGCCTCCAGAAGGAGTGGGCAAGAGCGGCGGAGCACTCGAGCGAGAAGGGGTCGGTGCAGCAGGTGGCGTAGGAGCACGAGTAGCGAGCACAGAGGGAACCTCCAGCAAACCAGCACCACGTAAGCGAGTCTCCTCAGCACGAATCTCAGAAAGCGCCTCCATGAGAGAAATACGGCCACGAGCAAACTGAGCACGCCGGGGCTCAAACTCCTTACGGAGCCGAGACAGGAACTCATAGACGCGATGAAACTCCAAATTGGCCTGGACAGCCTGGCAACAGGGGCAGGTACGACACCCAGCACTGCGGAGAGAATCAAGCTGGCGCCAGATAGCAGAACTCTGTGCATAGAAGTCATCAACAGTAGAGTCACCCTGCTGAAGAGCATGCTCCTGACGGACCACAGAGAGGTATAAGGCATCACCAGAGGGCTGATAGCGCTGACGAAGACGGGTCCACATCTCAAAGACAGTAGGAAGACCCAGAAATTCAGAAGCAAACTGAGGCAGAACACTAGCAGTGAGAACAGCTGCAGCACGAGCATCATCATCAAGCCACTGGGTGTAAACAGACAGAGCACCATGATACGTCTGAAGAGCCTCCTCTTAAGCCAAAACCCTCTCATCATAAGCACGATCAGCAGCCTCATCAGCAAGCTTAGCCGCATCCTTGGCGACCTGATTAGCATCCGTAGGAAGAACCGATGGAGTTGGCGGAGTAGGGGCCACCGGAGGAACTGGACGTGGCGGACAGCAGACCTCGCCAGAAAGAACACCCCAGAGACGGATGCCACGCATGTGAATGCGCATAAAGCCAGTGAACTCGGTGTAGTTAGTACCATCAAAGATCACCGGACAGCGAGGGACAGCAACATAGCCCGATGCAGCAGACATTTTTTTTTGTGTGTGTGTGTTAGTCAGGGGCAGACGAACGTAGCAGACCAATCAGCCGAGATCCGGCGGCGTGACGAATCAATACACCAGCATCATGTATCAGCAGAAGCAGCAAGCAGCACCCGTAGGAAGTGGCTAGCACCACGTATCACCGGAGAGCAAAGTAGCACTACGTGGAGATGTAGCACGGATCGATGAGATCTTCAACTGAGGACAAACGGGTGATTGATCTGGAGGCCCGGTCCTGCCGTGGGCAGATCTGCAGGCAAGCAAACTCCTCCGAGATCGGCAGCTGGCAGCAGATCAGATCCAGAGGAAGCCGGCTCGAGCGGGGCCAACTCAATCCAGAGGAAAACCAGCTTGCTCGTGTTCGATCCAGGGAGACGGGACTGGGGAAGGAGCCGGCCTGAGTTGACCTGCAAGGGAGAGTAGCGGGCGTGGAGAGCTGCCGGCTACGATAGACAGAGAAAAGGAGCAGCAGCCACAGAGGACGGCGGCGATGCGGGTTGGATCAATAGCACGAGTTGCAGCGTGCAAAAAAAAATTGACCTAGCTCTAATACCATGTTAGGAAATATGCAACTTGTATTCCCATGAGGCCATAGGCCGATATATATACATGTACAGGTGTGGAACATATGCAGGAAACCCCTTATACAACGGGATAAATACAAAGGGATACATGACTTATATTATAACTCTAACAATCATCAAATTAATATTACAAGAAAACAAAAACCAACATAACCACACGAAACATTTAGGCCTAATGAAAAAGACAGGCCACACATAGCATCACTAGAGAGTACAGACTGAGAAGCCTATCACTACTTCACTAGCACACCATCCAAACCAGGACATAAACTCCCTGGTAAGCCACTCTAGCTTCTTGGTGCCAAGCTCTGTTGTGCTGCACCTTCTGTAACAATGCCCATGATTGCAGCCAACTGATACACGATCATAGCACCTGCCTGCAAGATTGGACCTTATTGTAAAAAATAATACTCCCTCCAATCCAAATTAATCGAGGCCACGCTTGGATTCGTTGTAAATAAATACAGAGGTGTTTATTTTACACCTGTATCTTACCGTCCGCTCAGCAATTCTCGGCCGGTAACAAAACGATGAGCCGTGACCTATATTCTTTACAGGTGTATTTGAAAAGAACACGACAATCCAAACAGGGCCTGACGCAGCCTCTATACAACATTGTACAGAGGTTGTATAGAGACCTTGTCAATTAATTTGGATCAGAGGGAGTACTGTTTCTACAAAGCCAAATAGACCAAAAAACTGCTCCAGCCCCGATCATAATAAAGTGCTTGTAGCGATTTATCTACCCCCCCCCTGCAGCCACGTCCCAAATATATGTGAAATACTACAGGATGCAGTAATGTTAAATGCTAAATAAACAGCCTGCCATGCAATGCATGCTAACACGCAATAAAAGAATGCTGAATGGTCTCCTGTTCATAGCAAAAGCCGCGTTGCGCGTGCCGCTGTCATTTACATTTAAGTATTTAACCAAATTATCTTGTGTGAGGATAACCCCCGGCAAAGAAACGGAAGGAACACCTTGATTGCTGGTTCTAATGGTCAGTAGAAAGTAGAAATTCGCGGCACTGTTTTCCTGAAGTATAAAATGTTAAGGTTGATCTTGACAAAGAATCATTGAAGGTTTCATCTAAATCAAACCATCGTGCTTGTGAACCTCGATTAATGAGAAGTAGTTGAAAAAGGTCAAATCTTTCTCCAAATTTTCCGTTTCTAGTAGCTACAATGCACATTTTCCCTAGCAATGATTGACATGACTAAGGTATGTGCGTCTTTTTCTCCTTTGAAGCTAGTATTAAATAAAATTAACATGCAGAGCGACTGTTAAGATTAAGATGATCCTAGTGAGACCCCGGAAGATTTAGTTTCTTGTGATGTTTTTCTGTCAATGTGTCTTGCTTGAAATTCTGACAATTGAAGACCTATGACAGGTAGTCTAGTTAGGCCATCCAACTGTTGGAGTATTCGGTGCCATCTTTTGATGCAATACTCTGACATATACATCCTGCCTCTCCGACATGTGTTTCCTCTTATAGTCCCCCCCCCTCCCCCCTCCCCCCCCCCCACCCCCCCCCCCCCCTCCCGACACAAGTATAGCCCAACGGTAGCGCACTCTGCTAAAATACCTTCAAAGGATCATAGGCACACGGCATCATCTAGTACAAAGCATGCAGTTGATGTATCTTGGGAAGTACAAATTCAGAGAGTATACATTGCTCAAAGAGAGTTAAACATCACGTTGATCTACTTTTGTCAAGTTAACATTTTTTGTTTCACTACCATCAAAGAGAGTTAAAAATCTTCTGGATGATGTTGTGGGGTTACTAATGCCTTTCTTTTGCAGGCAATCCTTCAACCCCCATTAGACGTGTAATGACCTGTGACAGTGAAAACTCACAGGATATGAAGATCCAAGAAGCTTACCATCTGTACTCCCTCGGCAACCAAAATATGAAGCACCGCACTCTCAGAACCAAGTATCTAGTGGGTCAGTGCTTGATGCGACAGGTCCAACTCCCAACACAATATGTACATGGAGGAGTATATGTAGACTCCAGATCAGGGAACTTACTTCTATCTGCATCATGGTATAAGGGTTGATATACCAGGTGAGGAGTATATGTAGACTCCAGATCAGGGAACTTACTTCTATCTGCATCATGGTATAAGGGTTGATATACCAGGTGACAGTATCGCACAGGCAGTCTCTGTTCCTCATGGCTCAGTTCTGGCTGTATGTTGCAGCATGGCGTTTCCAGGGATGTTTCGAGCCTAGGGTTATTTGGCATTGAATCATGGAGGTCTGGCTTTTTATTTGTTAGTCCCCCAAATCATGGAGGTCGAACCTAGGATTCCAGCTTCATCTTGTACATGGGATGTTTCACAGCTTCTTTGCAACCAAGCCCCCCAAATGTACCACACAGTTGGATCATAATGTGCCTCCTAGGGATTGAGTTGCAAAGCTCGTTTGTTCTGAATGCTGAAACTTTTTCCATGGGAAGCTGTGAGGTGGCTAGGTCAAAGAATAGGATTGTCGTGATTTACTTCAACCGCTAATATCAGTTGTTTAGGAAATACTCCTGCATTTTAACGCGAGGGACCTTGCTGTGTTTAGCAGCGTGTTAACCAAAGGAACTTGAGCATATAATCTGAATCATTTCCAATAGTTGCTGTAAAGGAATGTGCGAAGGTCGGATGCCATAGACCAAATTAACTGTTCCGGTGAGCTGGGTAAATAAACTGTTTTTTTCCATCGATATTGATGTTGTTCCATATGATTTTCTTCATACATCTTTTTCAGATGCATGCCAATTGCTTTTATGTGGCATATTGTGTATGATGGCATGCCTAATAACAGCGTGACGACATTGGTTAAGTCTCCTAGCAGCTGTCCGGAAGTTATTTTCGTAAATTTGATAACTGGTTGAAGTATAATGTTATCACTGAAGATCGAAGAATGCAATTGCAAAAGAACTAACAGAGTAGTGGACAGTCTGTTTTGTGTTGCCTGAAGCTGCAACTTTTCTTCCTTCTAGTGGACAGTCTGTTTTGTGTTGCCTGAAGCTGCAACTTTTCTTCCTTCTATTCATTCTCTCTTATTCTGAATTACAAAGCAAAGGTAGACCTCACGATCCGTAATCCTCGCGCCATCCGACGAGCGAGTCGTGCGTCCACTAGAAACGGTCCTAGTTTGTTAGGCAATGACCAGCACAACTAATCCTATCTCTAACTAACTGAAAAACCGAAAGGAAAGGAGCTAAACTACCTGCAGCCTGACGGTGACAACAGCCTGATGAGCTACAGTAAAGTTCCAGAAAAAAAACAGCTAACTAAGAGGGGAGGATGCACTAGGATTTATTCAACATTCACTCCCTAAACCTTGTGCATCTTCGTGATCTCCACCATGCCGATCTTTGCTCGCTGCTCCTGGAGCTTCCCACGACCAAGTGCCTTGGTAAGCAAGTCGGCCATCTGCTCTTCGGTCCTCACGAATTCGATCTGCATCTTCCCGTTTTCCACACATTCCCTGATATAGTGATACTTAATATCAATATGCTTGCTTCGCTCGTGGAAGACGGGGTTCTTGCACAATGAAATTGCCGATTTGTTGTCCATATTGAGCACGACCGATTTCACTGCTTCCACCTTGATCTCACTAAGAAGGCGCGCCAGCCACACACCCTGACAAGCTGCTGTTGCTGCAGCAACATACTCAGCCTCACATGAAGAAAGGGTCACAATGCTCTGTTTCTTCGATTGCCAGCTTACCAGGTTGCTTCCAAGGAAAAACATGAGACCTGTCGTGCTTCTGCGCGTGTCCAGACATCCACCATGGTCACTATCACTGTACCCAATCAGGGGAGCATCAGCCGCGCCACGGGAGTAGTGCACTCCCCAATTCAGAGTTCCTGCTATGTAGCGCAGGATGTGCTTTACTGCAGCCAAGTGTTCCTGGGTAGGTGCCTCCATGAACCTTGACACAAATCCAACCGAGAATGTGAGATCAGGTCTTGTGTGAATGAGATAGCGCAGCATCCCTACTATGCTTC